>NC_069719.1:23992963-24227963 GCF_027358585.1 Pangasianodon hypophthalmus | reverse complement strand
AAAAATAATATGTGAGTCAAATAAAAAATGCATCTAGTGCATTTTGAAATGATGTACTGTAAGAGCCTCAAATAAACATATGATGATAGGCGCATCTTTGAATAGCCCACATATACGCTATATGGCCAAAAGTTTGTGGACACCTGAATATCACATCCATATGTGGGCCTTCTGCAAACTGTTGCAACAAAGTTGGAAGCAAACAATTAATGTCTTTGTATGTAGCTTTTCAATTTCCCGGCACTGGAACTAAAAGGCCCAAACATGTTCCAGCATGATAATGGCCCTGTGTACCAAGATTGTGCCAAGGTTGGAGTCGAAGAACTCGAGTGGCCTGCACAGAACCCTGACCTTAACCACACTAAACACCTTTGGGAGAAATTGGAACACCAACTGCACCCCAGGCCTCCTTGCCCTACATTATTCCTTGACCTCTCTAATGCTCTTGTGGCTGATTGAGCACAAATCCCCACAGTCACGCTCCAAAATCTAGTGGAAAGCCTTCCCAGAAGAGTGGAGGTTATTGTAACAGCAAATGGGGGACTAAATCTGGAATGGGATGTGGGTGTGATGGTAAGGTGTCCACAAGGAGCTAAAAGGTACCTTTTGTATGGTTATTACTCACTTAAAAGACTAATAAACTGGTTAATATTTACAAATTATGTGCAAAATGATTACACAAAACCTGAATTACCTGTATTTTAATATGGTTTTTATTTTACTGTTATTGCTTTTTGCAGCTACTACTGAATTTACTATATATGCTATAATTGACTAGATCGATACTGATTGTTACTGACTGACTGATCAAGCATTTTGAGGACTGCTCAATTTTACACACTCAAATCAAATGTGAATTTGATGAATAAGAAAACTGTTGGTAATAAGGGCAATTGTGCTTATCAACTACTGTGTTATAGTCAGTAGCCGAATACCTACACAGTGCATCAGCATGGTAGGCATACTGTATGCTTCTAAAGTTGTACAAGTGAAAATTATATTCAAATTTCAGATTTCTAAATTTTCATGCATGACAATCCAAGTAGATAAAATGGCTAGTGAGCGTAGGTACAAGGTAGATGTACCTAATAAATTGGCAACTGTGTGTATGGTACATCAACTTAGTTATTTCTGTAGTTGGATTTGACACCACCACTAGTCTTTAGTCAATTTTAAGAAAACTTATTCACTTGTTTATGCCGAACATAGTTTTGCTCACCTGCTAAATTTTCCCAGTCCTGTTCTACCTCAGATATGTCATTTGTTTGCTTGATGCATGGTTCTAAAAATTTTTTTGTGTGTTTGTTTAGTAAATAAACACAGATTAGGAACTCACTTTTGTTTAATGCTCAGTCTTTACCTGTTAAGTACACAAATTATGACCATGGGTAATGTATGTCAAGATGTACCTGATTTTTAAAAAATTAGTAGTAGTAGTAGATAATAGTTGTCAAACCATGTTTTTTTTATCTATTGAAACATTAATGTGACAGTAAACGTGTCCTGAAGAGGCTAAACCTCCTACAAATTTAATAATTAGCTGTCAACAATTAATCTTACACATCTTTAATCTTTTAAGCCTGAATTATGCTTTTGTCCACAAGTAAATAAAAGGGGGAGTAAAAACACAGCAAACAGTGAAAAACATATGGTACATTTTCAGTATAGCCCTTTTGCAAATTGCTTGTCTGATGTTCCTTGTAGAAACTGTGAAATGGTTCCACAGGACAGACATTTTCACTGATGCGTAAGCTTTTTCTCAGTGTTTTTTCTCATTTGCTCAAAAATAAAAAATGCAACCCTAATAAATCTAGTTAAGTGATGCAAAATATATACTTATGTTAGCCAAGTGGAACACACATTGACATTTTATCCAGATTTCTCTTCTGACATATTTTTGAGTGGTAACAGTGTACTCTGATGTTGAAATGCAGAGCTCCTGCACAGACCTCAAAGAGGATAGGGCATGGTTGTTCGCCCTAAAGTTCCAAAGTGTCCAAACTGGCCACCCGCCTCTGTGGCGACTTTCTCTGTGGCCTTATACATAAAAGTATTTACTATGTGGACCTATTAATATGTTTATCTGATAGTGTTCAAAAGCAGGGTTAAAGCAGCATTTGTCAGCATTAGCAACAGTGCTATTTCTTATGGAGTTAATGTTTAGAAACTTTTTGTAGAGTATCTTGTACATATTTAAAGTAGAGTTCCCATTAAAGTTTTTAAACTTAATAGTAGTATGGGACAAGTACAGAACCCTTTAAAAGGCCATGGACTCACTTATTCTATTTACTCTGATTTCCTGATTTGTTTTCTCATTATCTCAATTGCTGTTTTCCTAAGCTGGTGCAATAATTGTTTGGAGATTTCTGAACTTTGTTTTCCCCAAGATAACGACATAATTAAATTGAGATCTCGAAAAACAAAGCATTCCAATACTTGATGCTTAATATGCCATATGTCCAAACCCTAGTTGTAAGGGTTATTACAACATTCAGGAATGTTTACTTCATTTTAGAAAGTAAGTTGGCAGTATAGCAGTAATGAGGAAGATGATTATGGTGGAGGTGATATGGTTGACTCGGGTCACATAATATGTGTGTTTAACATAGCTTATCATGTAGATCATTATTTCACTTCTTTCTCACAATAACTAAAGTTAGAGAGTTTTAACTGGTTTTGAACACTTAATCCGTTATAGTTATAAAAACAGGTAAGGAGCAGTTGCCAGATCCTATCAAATGTTTCCATCTACATTGCATCTCATTCTACATGTAAGTTCTGACACTCAGGCTTTCTCAGGAATTAAAAAAGCATTTTTTTCCTTCCACAACAATAGAACAATTTACTTAGCTACTGCCATCCCATATTCAATGGTTATCTGAATGGTGTATTTATGGGGTTTTAAAGAACCTGACCAGCCCCGTATTTCAATGCTTGGGTCTAGTTGAACATCACAAACCTCAGAGTAAACCTGGAAATTATGACTTTTAGTAAGATATACATTTGGGCATGACCAGAAGAAATGCCTGAGGGAGCTCTCTCCAGATTAGACCTTGTTACAGGTAGGAATAAGAGGTATAAAATTTATTAAGTTTAGTTTTTGAGTAGCGAGTTTGCTACCCAGTAATAACGATGTTAGGCAGTCCTAGAATTTCTGAATCCACAGGGAACAGAAAAGTATTAAGCTGGTCATATACGTCTACAATAGTACTACAATACTGTAGTATCAGTTGGAACACTTCACCACAGAGTACTTCAGTGGTTCTCAACCTTTATACATTTATATTATATATGAGTGTGTGTGTGTGTGTATATATATATACATATATATATATATATATATATATATATATATATATATATATACACACACACACACACACACACACACACACACACACAGAGTCCCCTCCAAAAGTATTGGAATGGCAAGGCCAATTCTTTAGTTTTTGTTATACACTGAAGCCATTTGGGATTGAGATCAAAAGATGAGTATGAGATAATAGATCATAATTTCAGTTTTCACTTCCTGATATTTACATCTAGATGTGTTAAATAATATCGAACGTTGCACCTTTGGGGGCAGACCACCCTATTTTTAGGTGAGCAAAAATATAGGAACAGATAGTCATAATATTTAATACTTAATATTTGGTTGCATATCCTTTACTTGCTATTACTGCATCAATCCGGCGACCCACTGACATCACAAAACTACTGCATTCTTCTTTTGTGATGCTTTTCCAAGCTTTTACTGAAGCTTCTTTCAGTTGTTTGTTTTGAGGGGTTTCTCCTTTCAGTCTCCTCTTCAGGAGGTGAAATGTATGCTCAATTGGGTTAAGGTTTGGTGATTGACTTGGTCAATCTAAAACCTTTCACTTTTTTCCCTGATGAAGTCCTCTGTTGTGTTTTGGCAGTGTGTTTTGGGTCATTGTCTTGCTGCATGATGAAGTTCCTCCCAATTATATTGGATGCATTTCTCTGCAAATTGGCAGACAGAATGTTTCTGTAGACTTCCGAATTCATTCTGCTGGTAATAATGAGTTACATCATCAATAAAGATTAGTGAGCCTGATCCAGAAGCAGCCATGCGAGCCCAAGCCATGACACTGCCTCCACCATTCTTGACCCATGAGCTTGTATGTTTTGGATCATGAGCAGATCCTTTCTTTCTCCACATTTTGGCTTTTACATCACTTTGGTAGAGTAATCTTGGATCCAGAACTTTTTTTGGCTCATCTCTGTATTTCATTGTGAAACCCAATCTGGTCTTCCGCTTCTTATTGCTGATGAGTGGTTTGGCCTCTATATTTCTGCTCTCGAAGACTTCTTCAATCGGTAAATTGTGATTTTCACCCCTGCCCTGTGGAGGTTGTTGGTGACATCACTGACTGTTGTTTTTGGGTTTTTCTTCACATCTCATACCTTGTTTCTCATGTCATCTGCTGCTGTTTTTCTTGGCAGATCTGTTCTGTGTTTCTGGTTGTTAGTACACCAGTTGTTTCTTTCTTTTTCAGAACATTCTAAATTGTTGTATTGGCTATGCCCAATGCTTGTGCAATGGCTCTGATCGATTGTCCCTCTTTTCTCAGCTTCAAAATGGCTCGCTTTTATCCCATATGCTAGAAGTCACACAGTTGATCGATGTCAAACTAAAGTTAAAAAAAAAAGTGACTCATTGAGAAAGACAGATAGCTTAACACAAGAAAACATTGCTAAGAAAAATGACAGTATTCTTGGTTTTACAATGACAAAAAATTGAAACTTGGGCGTTACTAATAACACTCTCTCCAGTAACGATTGTTTTACTCCCCAAACCAGAGGCACCCTCTCCACTTGGATCAGCAGCTGATGACAAGTCAGTGACTGACAATGCATCTACTTTTATTTTTTTCTATAAAGATAATAACCACTATTTTTTTCATGAAGCCTAGGTTGCTACTTAATGCAATAGCATTTTTTTTAATTGAATTAAAATATAATAGTTGATGTAATAATCTGTAGTTCATGTAATTATCCTGCTGGTGCTATGTGTTGTGGGGTTGGGCCCCAAAAAAAGTAAGTAAGTAAATAAATAAATACATAAATAAACAAACAAATAAACATATAAATAAAAATGCAAAAGCAAATTAACCCATTAATGTCTAAATTAAATTTAGATAAAATAAAAATGATAACATTTTGTGTATATGTATGTAACATTACAAAATATATGCACTTTTATTCAAAATAATTTGGATTTTCTATTGTTTTGGTTAGGTCCAGTAGTCTCATATGACTAATTTTAATATAAGGAAAACTCACTTTCTGGAAAAGAAAAAAAAAACAAAAAAAAACAAAAGAGAGCATATGGACCAAAGGAAATGTAGAGCTTCACACATGGACATTAATGGTTTAATAAAAGATACGTGACATACGGTGTGTTGTTGATGTACACAGACTTCACTGAGTTATACATAGCTTTGTATGTATATGATTGACAGGTAACTCAGAACCCAGCAGTGACTGCAGCCAGAAAAGCCAGAAGCAAAATATCCCAGGCACTATTAAGAGAAAGAGAAAGGGGTATTGTTGAAAACCTGAATAGCACTTCTGGATTCTCAAAAAAAAAAAAAAAAAAAACAGTGTGAAGAGTTCATACAAAGAAGCAGCCTCATAACCAACAGGAAAAATAGAGAACTGCTGCAAATGGAGGTTGAGAAGCATCATATACAATTACTGAGAGAAGAGCTGCAAGAACAACTTATGAAAGTTAATGCACATTCTAAATCAACTGGTAAATGTCATAGTTTCACCACCACATCACCCACTTTAACCTACCTGGTATTTTGTGCAACACCCATTCAAATTTTAAACACCTCAACTTCAATTCTACCATCACAGGCACCTGCCACATTTCATGTTTTCATTTACTCATCCTGTTATTTTTAAAATATTGCTAATACAGTCTCCTCCTCCCATGGCTTGCTTTTCTCCCATAGACAGCTCTCTGGTCTTCATGTTGGTTTATCCTTTTTAACATCGAATGCAGTCTTCACAGGCAAAATCCATGATTCAAACCAATCAAACGAACAAATCATTCAGAGCTATTAATTATTTTAACAAGTCAATCTTACAGGGCACATATGCAACAGGAAACACCTGTCAGTCAAATGTTCCAATTTTAGATCACTTAAAAAAAATATATTAAAGTTGTTTAACACATCTAGATGTAAATATCAGGACATGAAAGTTGAAATTCTGATCTATCATCTCATACTCATTTTTTGATCTCAAACTCAAATGTCTTCAGAGTATAGCAAAAACAACAGAACTGTTCCAATACTTTTGGAGAAGAGTGTATGTCGCTAAATTGTGAGTCTTCGTTCAGACCTAAAGCAACAGTATGAACAATGTGAATTTTTGTTGAGAAAGCTTTATTTACAAAAGGTTGGGATTTACACTAAATATTACTGATTACCATGTGAACATAAGAACTGTGTAAACAGTATGGAAGTGTGTTTTACAAGACGTGTACTTAATACAAATATATGAGTGATAATCTAGAAATAAGTTTGAAGGCTAAAGGCTAAAATGAGGCATAGGTTCATCCAACTAGCAATGAGACACAGTTTCCCAATTTTAGGCTCACACATGTAAAATACTGCTTTAAAAAACTAAAATAACTATTAATATGTTTACCCGATGAAAAACTGGGGAAAAAAACCTACTGCATGACCTAAAAATATGAACACAGTGCTTTCCTAGTGGTGCTGCTGGGGTCTGTAGGTTTAAAGTTGCCCCGTCACTCACAGGGGAGCGCCAGCACAATTGTAATATGCTTGTTTCTTAAATGCACACGTGCAATGGTCATTTCTTTATGTGCATATTATGTGCAAGTGCGTAATTTCTATGTATCCATCTGAGTGGAATACATAGTGGGAAATAGTGGGAGTTCCCACTCTTGGAGATATTTGTGAAAAACCCATTTTGTGCCAAACAGGTTTAAAAAAGCAATAATAAAAAAAATAATAAAATTAGAAGGATTATACTAATGTTATTTTTTTCCTTACATGATCAAATACTGAAAACTGTGCACTTGTATATGCATATATTTTATCTTTTTTTACTAGTTAAAAAAAATTTACATTTTAATTATGATTAAACTACTGCAACAGTATTCCATGCAATAGTATTCATGGTTACAACAAAAAGGTAAATTAAAAAAAATGAAATACATGTTTAAATGGTGATTGTTCTGTGCACTTACCTGCACTGTAACAGACATCTGATGATCTTTTGTAATTATTTAATATTTTCCAAGCTACTCTCAAAGGTACATCACACATAGTAATGAATGTATGACAATTTAACATTGTTTTTTTTCCCCAGATGTAATATATATGTTATATGTGCATTTACAGTGTTTTTGAGTGGTGTTACATTTGACCCACACAATGTTACAATTGTGAAAGTGGTTTCAATGCACATTTACAGAACTCTCTGATGATATGTCTAAGCTGGCACATCACTGGGAAAAAAAAACAAAAAAAACACATGTACTTGAAATTTCGCTCAAATATTACAGTTGTACCAGCTCTGCCCTTTTTAGCTAAATTTAACATTTCATAGGCAAGCCATGATCCACACAAAAATCATCCACCTTCAACTTTGTCAAACTTCTACTGCTGATGTAAATCGGCAAAGCAAAATTCATGAACGCTGATCTTAAACTTTAGTAATAGCCAAGTGTCATCAATGTGCTATGTAGACACATTTGTAATAAAATGTTATTTCTATTAACAATTGGTGTTAATTGTTACACAGAATTTTAGTTAATTCAGTTTTACTTTTATATGGCTTTTGGCTAGACACAAAGTAGTCACAAAGCAGGTTTACAGAAATCCAGATGTCACTCTAGATTCCACACCAGAGGCCACAGAGGCAAGGAAAAACTTCCTGAGTAGACATCTGTACATGCTCATATACCCAACTTGCATTATAAGATGTTTATGAGACAATTTAAATTTATTCTGTTTTTAAATAGAGTCTTTGGATACATTTCTACAGCAAAGGGAAGTCTTCAAGGTTGTCAGTTCCATATCTTGATCTCCCCTCCCCAGTCACAAGTGGCAACCATACCAGGTATTACAGGGTGATAAGACACACACACACAGGCCTGCTGATGAGCATGGAGTGTGAGCAAGCTCCTTGCACTCTGAAACTCAAAAAAGTGCACAGAGCCTGTAGAACTACCTGTCGCCAGTACGGTTCCATCTGAAGACCACTCGCATTGCACCGCATAACCTTCCACCTAAACATAAAAGGTTAACATGCTTAATACAGATACAGACAAAATGAGTGTCACCTCTGATTTTGTTGTGTGAACTACTGTTGATTTCGATTTGAATAACTGATATTAATAGAAAGAATAGCAAATACTGAGAAAGAAAATACTGCAAGAAATGACATGCATGGTATTAATCAAATGGTAAATCTGTACACTCAGATCTGATGCAAGCACAGAACATATTAACCTTGTGCCCTTCATATCTCTTCCTCTTGTTCATCCGGTATGGCTTCTGGGCTGAGAAGAGTGCCATGTAATTTCCATTGGTCTGAGCAACAAAGGAGTCCTCCTGTGGGTGCATGGCCAGGCTGGGACAGGTGTATCTCTCCTGCACAATAAGCAAAAGGAATATGCCATTCCAACTCAGTTTTTCACAACTTCACCCATTCTTCTCAGGAGGTCAGTTAGGGCATCTATTCTGTTCACAATAGAGGTCATTTTAAAACAATTTATTAAAAGCATTTATTTCAGCTTTAATTCACTATATCAGAATTCCAGTGCGTCCAAAGTTTACATACACCAACTGTCTCTTTAAAGAGTCTGGAAGATTCCACAAATTGATGTAATGACTTTTAGAAGCTTCTGATTGGCCAATTGTCATAATTAGGAGTCAGCTAGGAGCGCACATGTGGCTGTACCATGGGAAAATCCAGGTAACTCAGCCAAGACCTCAGGAAAAAAATAAATAAATAAAAATTGTGGGCCTCCACAAATCCAGGAGCAATTTGTAAACAACTGAATGTACCACAAGCATTTGTACAAACAGCTGTATGAAAATATGAAAATCTCGTGACCACACAGACATTGCATCAATGCACTTCACTGGGATTATATTTCATGAATATTGCAGAAAAGGGGTAGAAATTAACTCCAATGGATGAACAAACTTTGATCTGAAATTTTAATGGAACCCCAAGAAAGGAACTGGTGAAGGAGTAGGCATCAGGTACAAAAGTATGTACATCCACGATTAGCCTGAAAGGCTGTTACACTAGATAGAAGCCCCTACTCCAAGACCGGCACAAAAAAGCCAGACTGGAGTTTGCATGTGATCACTAGGATCTTTAGCCTTTTGGAGGAATGTTCTCTGGTAAGATTAAACAGAATTAAGTGAAGTGAAGTGACTTGTGGCCAAGTATGGTAACCCATACTCGGAATTTGTTCTCTGCATTTAACCCATCCAAGTGCACACACACAGTAGTGAACACACACACACCGTGAACACACACCCGGAGCAGTGGGCAGCCTTTTTTGCTGCGGCGCCCGAGGAGCAGTTGGGGGTTTGGTGCCTTGCTCAAGGGTCTCACCTCAGTCGTGGTATTGAGGGTGGGAGAGAGATCGCTGGTCATTCACTCCCCCACCTACAATCCCTGCTGGACCTGAGACTCGAACCCACAACCTTCAGGTTCACCTTCGGGTTGCAAGTTCGACTCTCTATCCATTAGGCCACGACTGCCCCCAACTGATTGGCCATAATAATCAGCGCTATGTATGGAGAAAAAAGTGAAGAACACCATCCCAACTGTGAAGCATGGGGGTGGCAGCATCACGTTGTGGAGGTGTTTTGCTGGAAAAGGGACTGGTGAACATCAGAAAATAGATAGCATCATGAGGAAGGAGGATTATCTAAAAATACTGAAGCAAAAATATGCTTGCGGAGGAAGCCATCAGGATGTTACATGTCCATTGTTAAAAGTCCTATATAAATAAAATTGAATTGAATGTTCCAACCATTAGCAAAAGCAGTAGTGGAAACCAGGCTCTTGCCGGCAGTCTTGGGGACACACGAGCAGCTCTCTATAGCCTAGTTGCTGCTCTAACACACCCACTTCAATTAAGTTGGGCCTGTTAATTAGCTGATTAATTGGATAAGGTGTGTTGGAAGCAGAGAAAACATTAATATGTGTAGTATAGGAGGTACTCCAAGACCAGGATAGGGAAACTCTGAACCAGAGGTTCCACGGCTAGGTCATTATCAGCTTGCACTCCTCTGATTAGGAGCAAGAAGGATAACTAGTCATTGGGCTATAAGAAGGGCTCTACTGAAGGACATGTGCCTCAGAGTTGCATGGTTTCAACTCCTGAATCATTGATTACAGTTGAGCCATGTCTGCCGCAGAGTCTTTAATTCACAAATAAGGTAACTCAACCTATTTTCTGGGTTTCCTATTATGCCTTTTCGGTTGAGGACAGATGTGACGACAGAGTTTTTAACTTGTGAGCAGTTTAGGCTGCAGGGTTTGAGGCAGACTTGACTCCAGCCAGGCTCAAAATCTGGCAGCCAGTGAAGAAATTGACCCTTTGGGGAGAACGAGAGATAAGTGTCGCTTTACCGAGCAGAGAGGAAAAAAGTACAAGTTGCAAGTTTGTAGGGATAGTGTAGCACCTCCCGCCTGATTTGCAACAGCGCAAGCACAGAGAATGATGCGTCAGCAGAATCAGCACTAGACACTGAGTTAATCATGTATTTATTTCTACAGCACTGATCAACGTACACACATTTGCTTTCCATTAAATGACGTTTATACATTCCAACTCTGGTGCAGATGTAAACAAGTAGAACTAGGTGCGAAAACAGCATAATTAATTCATGTAAAATTGATGGAAAAGGGTAAATTATTAATTAGTCATTGTTTAGTTTTCCTCATTGACGAAAATGTTTGTTGAACATTTTTCATTTTAGTTTCTGTCAACCAATAACACTGCACTTGAAATGAAATCGTTTCTGAGGCTGCAAAAAACAATAGATTGTATTAGAATAATGTATAATGGGGAGTTTCCTACGTGGAATATCTGGTTGGAGATTTTGGCAGTAGTCACAAAGTCCCAGGCAATGAGAGTGCGATCTGCAGAGTCTCGACTGACAACATCACTGCTGGTCACAAATTCTTTCCCATCACCCAGAAATAGGATGTCCAGTGTCTGCTGAATCCCAGCCTTGTAGACTCTGACCATCTGAAAAATGAAGGAAATATACCACATTTCTTAATTGATTTCCTAGTATGCCTAGTATGACTTCCTAGTATGCCTGCTTTGAAGCATACTGCACACTTCTTGATTCATTTCAAGATTATTTATGTTCTTACGTTTGTGTATGTGTGCTGTCCTCTTTAATCCAGACCACAAGTTTTTGATAGGGTTCAAATCCGGAAACTGAGATGGCCATTGCCAAACATACTTTTTCCCCCCGCAACCATTAGTGTGTTCATTTGGATGCATACTTGGGTGATTTGTGGTCAGAAGCAGAAGCGCCTAGGGATCTCATTTATCAACCATTTATATGTGCATGCATAGTTTTGTGAGCAAACCATGCATACACACATTTACATGCACAGAACATTATTTATCAATTTGTTCTTGTGCATGACCATGCATATGCAGGAACCCATAGTAGCAGATTGCGAGTAAACTGATTATGAGGATCTCCCATCCCATTTATTGTTTATCATATCAGCATAATTGACAGAGTAATTACTAATTTTGGTGCTTACAAAATGCAGAGACATGGCACAGATGAAATGTAAAGCAAAATCGTATAAAAGGCAATCTAAAGATTGATTGGGATAATGACTCGTTTGAAGATTTGCCATGCACATCTTTGCACACTGAACGTGTGTATAAGGAGCGCAGAAGAGTGACGAGTGGGTCAGTCGATTTCATTTATCCGGTGCAGTTTTAGTTGATATGAGCCAAAGACAGATTTCAACAAGTAATTGCAGACTGGTCTGGCATTTTTCCAACCAACTATGGGCTGAATAATGACATGTCTTACACGCATTCATATTACGCCATGCTGCAATACTAAATTTCCAAATACGGCAACAGAAAAGGCAACAATAATGAGTGACTTTCCCACCATCGCAGGTTTTCTAAATGTAATTGGGGCAATAGAATTGACGCATACAGTATGTAGCCATAAAATCTTATTTATTTCTTAGGTCAAACACTACTATTAAAAAATTCTTATTAAATTGTATCTTTAAAAAATTACATTTAAAAAAAATAAATAAATAAAATCAAACTTACTTTGCAGGTTCGGGAATCCCATGCCTTGACCTCAGAACTGAAACCCCCACACAGAAAAACAGTAGCATCCGAGGGCTGAAAGGCAAGACAAGTGACCTTGAATTGGTTGTCCACCCTGGCAACCACCTGACCTAAAAACAGAAATTAAAAAAAAAATAAAAATTCACCTGCCAAAATTACTATGCCATGTCTGAAACGTTATTATATATGCAATCAAACTGAAAGCCAGGAAGAGCAGTGAACTATCTTCTTTATTTTGACCCCGAAACAAATTGCTTTAAACCAATGACATCCAGATCAGACTGAAATTATTACACATATTTAATTAGGTTAGTTTCATACCTACATTCATCAAAAGTAGTTATTCTTATTACTAACAGTAATATGTTAATATATTGAATAATATATTCACCTAATATAGACAAACAAGACATATGACTTACTGATGAACTGAAATTAAAACTGGAAGTAGAAACTCAGAACACAGGACGTTGAAGCCTTAAACCAAATTTTTATTAATTTTTTTTAACAAACATTCATGAACTGATTTCTTGTTTGGCATTGAATGGAATTGAATATACAGAGCCTTCACCCACTTTTATAATTCCGTATTTTGTAGTGTTATATTCTGGAAAGGAAACGGACTTCACTGGGATTATATTTCATGAACATACTCCAAAATGACCAATCATTTTTAAGTGGATATAAAAACTATATCTATGATGCCTGATTTTTTTTTTTTGCACTGATTAAAAATGCAATGCATCATTTCTGAAAATAAAATACAATTAGCAAATAAATTAATTTGTCAGTAATTACATATTTTGTCCATACTAATTGTATTTTGAACTGGTAAATAACTGTTGAGTCCACAAAAACAGCTATTCAACACATAAGCTTATAGTATAATGGTTGTCATCTTCACAAAGAAAAAAGGTTACTAAACTGTCAGGGACAGCTGGCACAATTTTCCTTTTTGGTGCAGTTCTTCAGGCAGGTGACAATACTTTCTTAACAAAATATCCTACAGTAATCACCACCTGTTCACTGCAAAACTGCATGCATCTTGTTTATAGCCCTATCACTTCTTTTCATAAGCTACTTAGTATTCAGTAATTAGGCTACTTTTCATTGATCCAGACATACAGCAGGTTAAACAAAATACACAGAATATGCTTTTTAAATAAAGTCAACTTAAACTTTACTTAAGTACTTGATATTTAATTTATTAAGTTTCATGTTGTCCTTTCATCGCATCATGTTGTCCTGATAAACGTGATAAATGTGGACCAGAACTGGGTTATTGCAGATTTCACAAAATTATCATACACTATTTATCTCATGAACCATTTTTATGTTAACTCACTTATGTTAATTTTATTACTAAAATTAAAAAATGTGACTGATTACTTATCAGTCAGGTTTCTGTTTGCCGTAAGGTTTTGGGTACAAATGGTCTCACCCGCAACAAGTGTAGTTTAGTAAATACACTACATCTTCCATAAAGATGTTGCTGATCTTTTCCTAGGAATTTTCACAGCAAGAAATCTGTGATCTAACAGCACAAGAAGGCCGTGCTATTAGTGGTTTAGTTTATATGGCATCATTCTCTGCCTCAAGTTAGACACTGTTTGCACCTAAAAAGTATTCATTTCATTACACGAATGAGAGCAAATAAAAGTGGGGTCATCGTAAAGTGGCTGGTGATTCGATATAGTATGGGAAATGGTAATAGTCCTGTTATACAGTCCGATCTCAAAGTATTGGAACAGCAAGGCCAATCCTTTTGTTTCTGTTATAATACCGAAGACATTTGAGTTTGAGATCAAAAGATGAATGAGACCATTGATCAGAACTTCCACTTTCATTTCTTGATATTTACATCTGTGTGTGTTAAATAACATCCATCACTCCTTTGTTATCTGGGTGTCCTGCAGTCAGTGTCCACAGAAAACTGTACTTTACTTGACTTGGGAAATAGAGACTGGGATATTGCTGATTTCACTAAATTATGATACAAGTCCCAGAGCTGTCACTACTGGGGCCCTAAGCAATGCTTTTAACCCTTAACTGCTCCAGGGGTGACTTGAACATAAACAGTGGGTTCTTTGGTGACCTGAAGGTTGTGAGTTCAACTCAAAGAACTCAACCATTGCTGAGTACTTAATTTTAAGCCTCAAGTGCCCATGCCTGTGCTTCTATTGGATTCTGCTTCCCAAGTAAGCCTCTCTGGATTAAAGCATCTGCTGTATAATAAGCAAACAAAGGACAAATGTAATAGCAAAGACTAAAAGTACACTAGCTAATATTTTATGGGTTTCTTCTTTTAATACAGTAGAAAAGCCCTGATAGGAAAGTCCATGATTACATTCTTCTCTGTATAGCATTCCAGAGTGAATTTTACAGGCAATTTTCAGTGATTCTAGAAATTGTCAAAATGTCAGAGCAGTAGCTCTGATAGCACAGGGATATATGGTTCAAATTACTTACTCGTCTCCAAATCTGTCACAGAGGTTGTGTTGTCAAAGGAGCCAGAAAGGAGGCGTCGTCCACAAGGCAGCCAACATGCATCTCGTACAGCCCCGCAGTGGGTGGGGTAAGTCTGAAGGCACCGCCCACTGCCTGCACCATCCCAAACCTTCAACCACAGAGACATTATGGTTAATAGCCACATTCGACATGTTACAATAATGAGGTCTTGGTTTTTGAGTGATAAATAGATCGACTTCCCCCTGTTTTATACTGCATTTGTACACATGTGCTCAAAAGATTGACTTTGTACTCCTAGATTCTGATTTTATCCAGTGTTGTTTTGAAACAGGATAAGATATTTAATAGCCAGGATGTTATCTGACTAGTGCAACATCACAGCTGTTAATTGCTACAAGTGACACTTTTGTTGAAGGCATTTCCTCACAGTCTGGAATGAATCAACATATTGAACCACCCAGCCCATTTCACACCAAAATGTTTTCTACCCAATATAACTGCTTGGCTTCAACCAGTCATCAGAGTAGACCAGATGTGAACTGAACACACTGTTCTCTATCTCACCCACAGCCAGTGAAGTTTTGCAAATACACCACATCTTCCATAGTGACTTGTTGCTAATCTTTCCCTGGGAAATTTCACAGCAAGCAATCTGTGATCTAACAGCACAAGAAGGCCCCGCTGGTGGTTTAGTTTATATGGCATCGTTCTCTGTCTCAAGTTAGACACAGTTTGCACCTAAAAAGTTTTCATTTCATTACACGAATGAGAGCAAATAAAAGTGGGCTCATCATAAAGTGGCTGGCGAGTGTATATACTCACAGAATTCATACTATATTCAGGGTAAATTCAATATAGTATGGGAAATGGTAACAGTCCCCTCCAAAAGTATTGGAATGGCAAGGACAATCCTTCTGTTTTTGTTATACACTGAAGACATTTGGATTTGAGATCAAAAGGTGAATATGAGACCATTGATCAGAATTTCCACTTTCATTTCCATAGATATTTACATCTATATGTGTTAAATTATACAGGCTTCAGTGTACAACAAAAACGAAAGAACTGGCCTTGCCATTCCAATACTTTTGGAGGGGACTGTATGTCCAGAGCTGTGACTGTGAAACATTCACACTATGTTGAGTACATTTATAACACTATTACATCCCATCTGGACCAATTAGTATACTCAGATCAGACATCTAATGCATCTCCCTGCACAGCTTCAACACAAATCCTGCTCGACACAGAAAGACTTGACTGATACGTGAATGCATGCTGACTGCTGGGTCACTGAGATGATTGAACAGAGCTAGTTGCGGTGCTATGGGGCATTTTCTCCTGGGTTTTCATCAAATCCAGCCTGTGGCTGTACTATAATAGTCCTAAACAGTCCAACAGCCATAGCATGCCTTATTCAGATTAATGCCGGTGAACTGTTTTGTTATATTTTCAGCAGTCTAATTAAGAACTAAATTTGCATCAGTAAAATTTATACAGATCTCACCTTATATTTCACACAGTGAAATTTCAACAACAACAATGCAGTCATGTTTTCCTCCTGTCAGCAGGCTGCACTGACAAACTGGAACATCTCACTATACACCATAAATCATTTTGCCCTCTGTCAGAATTCTCATCCATTATTCTCACTTGGAAAACAGAAGTGATGTAGAGCAGCAGCTGACTGATCAATTTATGCAACTATAATGAACGAATGTTATGTGTTCATTCAGAACAGACTTTAATACAAAACTAACCATATATTGGAGTGTTAGTTCATTCATTCTTTCATATTTAGGTTCATTTTCATTACTCCAGAAAAATGAGAAATGGGATTCAGGTGAAAGGTTACCATTTCTTCTTTCATCAGCTGTGCTGCTACAGTGATGACATAATCCTGTGTATGTAATAAATTTGTAAAAGGTGCAATCACTCCCCATTCTGTTGACTGACTATTCTGAGGATTTGGAATTGTATTAATTTTTTTGGAATATTTATTGTGATTAGTGCAAATCCGGGCTTCCCGAGTAGCACAGTAGAAAAGTGGTGGTGGCTGGGAGTCCAAGAGAACAAAATTGTCTGTGCTCTCTGATTGTGAGGGATGAATTTTTACTCTCCCCCCTGTCAACAGAGTAACACTAACCAAACCTCAGCTCATGTATGTGGAAGAGGGCAGTTAATGGTTTTCCTCAGAGTGTGTTCAGCTGTTCTTTGATGTAGCATGAGCAGCTGGTCAAAAAGATGGGGTTCATATATCTCGGAGGAAGTACACGCTAGCCTTCACCTGCTAGCTTTAGTGTTATGGGGGAGCTAGCTGTTAGGTGGGAATTGGCAAATGACCTTTTTTTTTTCCCCCCTCCTTCGGCTGTTACCATTAGGGGTCACCATGGCGGATCATTGATCCGCATATTTGTTTAGCACAGATTTTGTGCCGGATGCCCTTCCTGATGCAACCCTCCCCAATTTTATCCGGGCTTGGGACCGGCACTGGAACTGCACTTGTGTCTTGTGCAACCCCAGTGGCTGGGGTTGGTTCGGAGGGTGAGAGCACAGTGAGAGCACCAAAGCCAACCACTAATCCTCCAGTGACCCAATGGCAAATGATCATATTGGGGAAAAATGGAGTATTAAAATCATTGTAAACCATTTGATCCATTTCATTTTCTCAGTGGAACAGTTACTCTTTGGGCTGAAACTGTTCAGCACCACAATGGGTAAAAAAAAGGGCTCTGGAGATCAGATCTCTAACCTGACACTCCTAAAGCATAAACACTATAAGGCCAAAAGTTTGTGGACACTTGACCATTACACCCACATGTGGGCCTTCCCCAAACTGTTGCTACAAAGTTGGTAGCACACAACTGTACAAGAGGTCTTTGTATGCGGTAGCATTACAATTTCCACGTTCCAGCGTGACAATGCCCCTGTGTACAAAGCAAGCTCCATGAAGATATGATTTGCCATGGCTGGTGTGGAAGAAATCAAGTGGCCTACACAGAGCCAACTGCGCCCCAGGCCTCCTCACCCAACATCAGTCCCTGATGTCACATATGCTGTTATGGCTGAATGGGCAAATGCCCACAGCCATGCTCCAAAATCTAATGAAAGCCTTCCCAGAAGAGTGGAAGTTACTGTAACAGCAAAGGGGCACTATATCTGGAATGGGATGTTCAAAAAGCACAAATGGATGTGATGGAAAGGTGTCCACAAAAACATTTGGCCACACAAACTTTGGGAACATGTCAGTTAATGGGGAAAATCCATGTTTATAGCAGCCTTATTTCCAGTTCCAAATAACTTCATAAGCATGTCTCACATTTTGGATTTAATCTGGACTGAAGAAAATGTTACAGCAATTTTGAAATGAAAAAGAACTGTCCACGTGGCCATAGCTGTTAAATTACTGATACAATTTCTCTGTATTTGAGAAGTCTAATGTGTAATACACAAAAGAGGTATTATTTCTTTCAAAATCTAATTAAAACATGAGCTAAACAGGAGACTTTCAAGTGTGTTTATCTGCAGTCCAACAAAGCCCAGCAACTAAACCACCCAAGAGCGAAGTAAGGGGCCAATTTTCTCCTGCCAGTCCTTTGCAGGGTGCATGCCCGCGGGGCCGTACTGTCGGATGTAGAGGCCTATCTAATGACGTGCACTCATTTAACAAGCAGAATGCAGCTCTGACGCTCCCTAAGAGACTGATCCATTTCCCCTGAATTTCATTATTGAACACTGCACAGCACAGGCACAACACTACTGAGTGTGGCAAGCCTCAAGACTGACAGAAACAAATGAGACCTCATTGGAATCTGAGACAAAAAAATAAACAAAAAATGATGCTCACACAATAAGCACTCAGATGTCAATAATTTGTATCAAAGATCACTACAGTTAGAAGGAATTTAGACCAGCTTCTGACTTCAGTCAGAAAAAAAAATCAGTGTCTTAGAAACCTTTGTGTACTGTTCTTCATTTTCTACCTCTGTGAAAGTGGTGGTCTGTAAGGTAACATAGCAGTACTTTTCCAAAATCAACTTCATCTTCCTCACCCTAAATTGGCTGTGGCTCAAACCAAGCCATGAAATTGCACTGGAGGAACACTGCCCTTCAGCGACAAGCATAAAGTATTGCTTTAAAAACTGCGGACTCCAAAATCATATTCAGATGTGATCTCTGAAAAGCCTTTTGCAGTTGAACCAAGACAGCCTGAAACCAAGACAAACCTTAGGAGCACATCCAAATGAAGAACTGTCCTCTCGTTTCTAATGTTCTCCTTCTGTGGTCTCTTAAGGAATTCTTGGGTATATTACACTCTCTTTCATCATCTTGCTAATGTGTTTGAAGTAGCTGAAAGTAAATTGGTATTTTTTGTTATAAATTATGAAGGAACCTCTGTAACCATGGTAATTGTAATGCTGTTCTTGTTTCTAATGATAGAATTCATTGCGACATACAGCACCTTGTTAAAGGAAATGCATAAAAGAAGCTCCCTATTCCTCAGCAGTGTGAGATGAGTTCTCTTACGTTATGTCCAACTCATACAAACCTTGACTTGGTAATTTAGAACTAATCTAATTGCACATATCATCCTGAAATAACTTCAAAACAACCAATTAAATTGCATTGGAGAAGCACTGACATTCAGTGGCAAATATAGAATGGTAAAATACTACTTCAATGTCATATTAAGTCTGTATTGTGTGCACACACAGTGTTAAATTCATTAGTGGGAAACGTGGGATCATTCATTTAGGATTAACCAGACTGCACAACTAATCAGTATAGATCAGAGATGAAATGAATAAAGAGAAAAAACTGGATGAGTTGCACCGACTGTAAATGAACCCGCACCCCACCAGTGCCTTGCACATAAATCACACCATCTGCTCTGCTCATTCTCAGCCAGCTGTCTGAACATGTGCGCTTTGGGAGTAATATTAATGCTCCTGCACAAGCTGAAAAAGCCACACATGAATATTTTGAGTTGCGATTCCGCAAAAAGGTCACGTAGCAGCACGGCTTCTTCTAAATCACAAAAGGATGCAGAGCAGGCCAGATAGTAGATACGCAGTCACGGGAACCTGTACCACTCACCCTGTCCTTCCTGAAAAGCAGAAGTAACACTCTACAATCAAGACTCACACTCCAGGGGCCTCATTTATAAATAAACAGGTTGCACTGATGTCCTGTCCCAGCTGATGCTATAAATGTATTAGTAGCGGTCTATCTGCTGAGGAAATCAGTCTGTTCCTTGAAACACACTCTCTATGTGGCACCACGCGTGACATCATCAGCAAGACAAGTCGCATTCTTTAACATGCCGATTCTGTTCATCTTTTATGGGGTTTGAGACTAACCATAAATGTTTTGTTCGTATTTAACAGCAATTACATTTAATCAAAAAGCAGTAATGAAGTTCAATAATTCAACTTATTAGTGGTCCAAATGAAGTCCTACATAAAGCTTTTTTTAAGCTAATGTTTTCTACAAGTGGCTTTGTTTTCACTCACTAGGCTCTTTGCGTAGCCTACGCATGGGCAAAGCTGTGTGTAAATATACACACAAACTAAGCAAACTTGCATTCCGATAAATCCCACATAAATGAGGGGTAAAGGGGTGGAAGCGGTTTTTTTTGGTCCTGATACAGATTCTTTGACAGTGATGGATGGTTGCAGAATGTTGAAATTAGGTCATATTGAAGGAATTCGCTGAATAAGCTACCGGAAAAATCCTACCTTCCTGGCTACATAGTAGAAAAGAAAATCATACATCAGTGAGACAAACACACATTATACCAACAAGAGCCAGTTTAAAAAAAATAACATTTACAATACAATGCCAGTATTAAAGCCTTAAGTATTAGCCAAAATCCAATACTAATCCTCTGCTCGATGTCAAGTTATTGTGGGGTTTTACGTGGAAACCAGAGAGAGAAAAAAATATATCCACAAATGAACATTATTAGTGCCTAGACTTAATATGAGTTACAAAAAGGTTCATAGAAGCCTAGAACCCAAGCCTCACTGGTGCAAGGTCACACTCTCACCTTAAAGGTCTTGTCCATGGAGGCTGAGAGCAGCAGGTGGCTGAGATGCGGCACTGGGCACCATTGCACTGTGTTTACTGGACCTTGATGAGCCTGAAGCTGATGCTGAACACGTTTAGGCAGCTCAGCTCTCAACGCTTTCCTGCCAAGGAACGGCTGCACTCTCTCCGACACTTCTGAGAGAAGGCGCGGGTTTGTAGCCTGCAGGTCAGGTGAGTTTTCTGTGGGCACCAGTGCTGCTGACTCGGGCTGCGTGATCATCCTCTGCCTCTTTGACACATATGGTCTGAGTCCACCCGGAGTGGCTTGGAGTCTTTTTGAACACACAGAAGTTTGTACTACAGGACATGCTAACTCAGGCCACTTTGAACCTGATGGGGTTTTATATGCTTCTGATTTTGACTCGTGGTGATGGAGATCTGAATCTGGCCTCTTTACATGTAATGGAAAGCTTTGAATTGTTTTTTCAGACTCAGCTGAACTGACCCTCTTTCCTGGAAGGGTCTCCTCTGGTTCTAAACTGTCCTCACTGTCACAGTCATAATCCACCAGTGAATTCATGGTGTGATGCTTTATGAAATACAGACAGTTTAGACAAACAAAGGCTGTGCAGGTAGAGGTTTCGATTCTGCACAGAGAATGTCGCCATCTGTTGGCGAAGCTGTGAAATAACACTCCTGTTTCATATCATCCAATGCTGCGTTCACGACACCTGGGAACTCGGAATGTTCCAAGTCGGAAATAGATGAATACTCACTGGAAGCTGTCTACAGAAACTGAAAATAAAGAGTTGTTTGGTTAGTGTTCAATTTATTTGTAAAGTAAATGTGATAATTCACTGATAATAGCGCCGAAAATTACAGCAGTTTGATTAAAAACAAAAATAATCTTCCAGAAAACTAATTAACGTGTCAGTTATCAAAGTATCACCCAGTATTTTTGCGATTTACATAAACAAATATAAACAGAAATTCAAAACACTGCTTGAAAATCTTACATCTCGCTGTTATTTCTCGCTCTTACTTTTCACTATAAGCGCCGCCATGTTGAAGTGACGTCACTGAATCGACACCTGGAGAAGTCTGAGGTCTCGAAAAATAAGATGGAGAGCTGTTCAAACTTATCTTTCCCGACTTCCCACTAGGAATTTACCAGTTCCCACTTGGTCACGAATGAAGCAAAACCCCGAGGAAAATAATTCAGCTGAAGAGGATTTGCGGATGCAGATGAATCTAAACCCAAACCGTTGTTTTTATAGCTACTTGCTAATTACATTAGCTTAGCGCCAGTAACCTGTCCAAACAACTCGTCGCTTATACCAAAGGTTTCTCTCCAAAGTCCTAAAACTAAAACATCCGCGCATATATATGCATATCTAGAACACGCTATATTGCAGTTTAAGCAGCAAAAATGCGAGTTGTTTCGACTACAGCAGCCATAAGATTGTGATGCATACTTTTTTATTCCCACCCGTAGTCTGACCTCCTATTTCCGGGAGCTGCCATTTTGTAGCGCTGTGTGAGTATCCTTTTATGGTGACGTCACCGTTCATACCGAAGATCCGAGGCGTGTCAAAAAAACTGTATTTTATTACTAGTGCTTCAAAATATAAATTTTAATAACGGTAATAATATTTGATAGGAAAATAATTAAAATAAAATTATATTTAAAAAAAAAAACGAAACAGTGTATCGGCGCTTGATTCGTTCGGCCACGAACACGTGACCAATGACGTGGCCGAACGAATCAAGCGCCGATACACTGTTTCGTTTTTTTTTTTAAATATAATTTTATTTTAATTATTTTCCTATCAAATATTATTACCGTTAGTTCCAGTGAAGGGAAATTGTAATGCTACAGCACACAAAGACACTGTATACAACTGTGTGCTTCGAACTTTGTGGCAGCAGTTTGGGGAAAGAGCACATATGGCTGTGATGGTCAGGTGTCCTCATGCTTTTAGCCATATAGTGTATAGTGTACATATTTAAAGTTGCTTTGTGAGAGTGTATATTGTTTATGTATGTTTCATTTTGTATTTAATGCATGTATAGGTGGACTTGCTTATTGTATCATTGAAATATTTATAAAGTAAAATAAAAATAAAACCAATCCCTAGCGGGCACAAATTACCCAAAATGCACTGCGTTGTTTTGGTTTGATACGTGCACGCTCTCACCCTCTCAGTGGAATCCAGCGGGTTACCATGGCAACGTCCCTTCACACTTCTCAGCCTTTTTACCTGGTTAATTATTATTATTATTATTATTATTATTATTATTATTATTATTACTGTTATTCTGATAACGAGTTATTTCGTGCTTATGTGAAGGAACGAGACTACAGCTAGTCCTTGATTACCTGTGTAATCTACTGAACGAAATCGTTTTACTTCAGTCAAGAGTAGGGCTAGGAGCTGATCCAGAAAGGAGTCGATTCTCTGGTCATTGGGAATCAAGAGTCGACTCCAAAGGCTCAAATTTTCTCACGACTCCCTTTTTTAATAAGAGAAGGAAATTCTGCTGATTCTGCAACATATCCGCCACAAACTAAAGTGGCAGTTGTTCATCATGATTCTTTTTTTTTTGTATATTTATTGAGTTGTTCATCATGAATGTTCAAATCCTTTCACATTTTTCATTTAGTTTAAAAAAAAATCAAGAACATTTGTGTGTGGAATAGACCAATTATAACTCAGTCGATTCGACTCCGAGTTAGAATCGGAGTCGACTCCCAAAGCTTTGGACTCGAACAGCCGCACTGTCGGAAGTGTGTGTAATACATCCGGCTCATCCGGCAAAATATCGTACGAGTCATACGAGTTTTAAACCGTCTTTATTTACACATAGGAACATTTTTTCATAGATATCGACTAAAACGTGATACGTATCTGGAAATACTAATATCCGAAATTCAATAAAAAATATTGTTTTAAGTAAGTTGGAACATTTGTCTAGTTGTCCGGAACTATGTTTGTTTTCTATGTTTCACTCGGAAGCTTTTTGCTGTCACACTGACGTTGGGAAATCTGATGCAAGCGGAATGTATTGAAGAAAAAGCCGGCTCCTGAAACACGAAACGGTACTGTACTCCTTTATAACCTCGCTTTATAAACATTCAGAACTTTTTTTTTTACACGGTTAGTGTTTACAAGTTAGCCAGAATAAAATATTGTACATAGCTGTCTAGCTGACTGGCAGTGAGTTACAGTAGGTGTCCATATGCTGGCTGTATGCTGAATTCACGTGACGACGTTAACGGCGTGATAGGAAGGCTGCTGTACTGAAGTGTAGAACAGGCGTCATGTCAAAGCTGCTGTGCTGATTTCATGGATCATGTTTTGTTTGAAGAACAACGCTACTGTAAAACCGTGGATGAGAAAATGAGAAGAGCTTGTCTTTTCAGTGCTGGAGTAACCCTGTCTCTCACACTGTGGTCATTTCTCTGTTTCTAACTCACTTAAACTCACTTAATCCAATGACTAATCAGTACTGAACAAGCCTGAGCTTAGATAGAGCAGAGAAAAAACACTGAAATGTGCAGGACAGGGCTATTCCAGGAGGACCAGGATTGAGAAATGCTGTTCTAAATAACAGTCCTAAATAATACTTCTGATTTATTTTACATTTTATATATATATATATATATATATATATGTGTGTGTGTATATATGTGTATGTGTGTATATATATATATATATATATATATATATATATGTATATATGTATATATAAAATGTATGTATGTATATGTATAGACATGCATATATAATGTAGTCTGATCTTTTCAGTTCCTAGACCAGTGGTGTTAATTAATTATTTTTATTTATTTTTTTTTTGGCAGGGCCTACATACATCTGGTAAATTCCCATAACACAAGGTGAATGTACAGACTTTATACACTGCAACATATATTTAAACCTTACCAATAAGGTTCTCCATTTCAACTCTCAAACCTCATATCATTCAAACATGAAGCACATGTCATAAGACACAAGCTTTTTTTTTTCTTTTAGTTAGGTTGTTATAATTGTCATATGTTATAAGCATAACAACTGTATAATAATGTAAATACACAACCATTTATCAATGCTGAACATATACTACAGAGACAAAATTATAGTTGGGGTCATAAGTTTACATACATCTTGCAGAATCTGCAAAATGTTAACCATTTTTAAAAAATAATAAGCGAGATCATAAAAATTGCATTTTGTTTTTATTAGTACTGCCCTGAATAAGCTATTTCACATAGCAGATGTTTCCATATAGTCCACAAGACACAATAATAACTGAATTTACATAAAAGAACCAGTTCAAAAGTCTACATACGCTTGATTCTTAATACTTTGTTGTTACCTGGATGATCAAAGACTGTTTTTATGTTTTGTGATAGTTGTTCTTGAGTCCCTTGTTTGTCCTGAGCAGTTAAACTGCCCACTGTTCTTCAGAAAAATCCTCCAGGTCCTGCACATTCTCTGCTTTTCCAGCATCTTCTGCATATTTGACCCCTTTCCAACAGCAGCTATATGACCAAATGATAACACTTAGGACAACTGAGGGAATCAAACACAACTATTACAAAAGGTGCAAACATTCACTGATACTCAAGAAGGCAACATGATACATTAAGAGCCAGGGGGGTGTAAACTTTTGAACAGGATGATTGGTGTAAATTGTTATTATTTTGTTTAAAGATCTAATTTTTTTCATTTGGTACTCCCTTTCAGTAGCTACATAAGATATTTACATGTTTTCCAGAAGACAAAGAGTACCGGCATGTTATTAGGAGGTTGTAGCAAACCGGAGAACCTATGCGTACCTGTGCGTTTAACCTGAATCAGGCACAGATCCACAGTACTCAGAAAAAGCTTTAATTTAATTCCTTTATCTTATTAATTCAGCTGGAGTTTTGACATTCTGCCGTTCATTAGAGATGACAATCCTCTGTTTATTTCTGATCATATTAAATAAGCTGATATGAGTTTTCTGTATTTTTAGCTTCTTATGATGTCTGACAAAATATTCCACTCACTTAGGGCTGCTGTCATGTACTGTACATTTGCACTTAAATTATTATTTTAAATCATATTTCATCATAGCAGGTTAAAATTAAACTGAAAGCTTTTTTTTTTTTTTTTTTTGCCAATAAAAGGATAAAATATGGCAGACTGTCAGGGAGACACCGCTTGTGATCTGACCCCCATGGAACTTTACGAGAAATTGAACCTCCAAGGAGACCAAGTCCGAGCCCTAAAGGCAGAGAAAGCTGCTAAAGTAAGTAATAACAACTGCATTTTTATTAATACAAGTGTCTGGTAATCACAGAAACCTTCTCAATTCTACTGTTCTGTCCATCACGTTTTTTTTTTTTTTTTTATTACTGGTAATTAATTATTTAGTTAGCTGAAGATGTCGTGTGTGTTTGTTCAGGCCGAGATCGATGCTGCTGTACAGCTGCTGCTGAAGCTGAAGGTTAATTACAAAAAGATGACAGGACAAGAATACAAGGCTGGTTGTCCCCCCACTGAAGAAGTTCCATCAAGCAATAATGGACCAGCTCTAGAGGATGGAGATGACCAGGTGGACCCCTGGAACGTGTCCACCACCAGTGCCAAAGGAGTGGATTACGACAAGCTCATAGGTTGGTGTTCATTTACAAATTGTAGATGATTTTGTGTTTATCTACGTAAATACACTTGCTGACAAGAACATGGTTTGCTATAAACAGACCTAGTCATTTGTTCACAGTACTGTTGAATTCTTGAATCTGATTGGTCAGAAGGTGTCGATAATTTTTTTTTGTAATTTTTTTTTAATACCAGCAGCTTTATTAATGTGCTTGTTCTAATGCGTTCAGTTAAACTGAACTCTAATACGTTATTGTTTCTATAGTAAAAGCTCATTAACAGGAATTGTTGTTACTTAAAGAAAAATGTCATCTGTAAGGAGATGTTTATTTAACGTTTATGGAAGGAGTCTCGAGTATCGGTATCTTCAGGACAGAGGAGTTTGCACTTTCTGGTTTCTCGGTAACGTGCCAAGCTGCATTTTCAGTCTTATTAACTACAGAAGAGAGAAACATTAGGCTGGTGAAAGACTGTTTATAGCTGCGATATCAGGAGCTAACTTGTCTCGTGGACAGTCCGCAACATTACATGTAACTAGACATGGTTTAAACATTGATTAACAAAGATTTTAGTCACTGGCAAATTGCTGTAGTATAAGAGGAATGAAACAGGGGCGTCGGGTTGCATTACACAATCGTATCATTGATTATTTTCCTATAACAACAGCGTGCCCCGTACTGTTTTATTCCTTACTCAGCACAGCACTGATTTTTAAGAGCCGACTGATCATATTGGGGCATTTTGTGTTCGCAGTGAGGTTCGGAAGCAGTAAGATTGATCAGGAGCTTATCGACAGAATAAGCAGAATCACAGAGCAAACACCTCACCGCTTCCTCCGCCGAGGAGTCTTCTTCTCTCACAGGTTGGCCGTGGTCAGAAAAATGAAATGTAATTAATATTAATACCCTCTTTCTGCTAGCTACAGTGTTGCAATATTTTCATGTTATGGTTGCTTTTTTTCTTTTTCCTTTTTTCCTCCAGAGACATGCATCAGGTTCTGGACGCCTACGAGAACAAGAAGGCGTTCTTTCTCTACACAGGCAGAGGGCCTTCCTCAGAAGCAATGCACGTGGGCCACCTTATTCCCTTCATCTTCACTAAGTGAGTATGTTCATGATCAAGATCTCTGAATGCACTGACACTTGGCAAATAACTAGAAACTATTGTTTAAAGTAGTGTTTTTTCATCAGTTCAGGCCAAGATATATTAAGGTCCAATATCTTACAGCATTCGTATGTCATTATGATAAATGACTTCTGTTCTGTTTGGATGGTTAACAAACTACAGGGCAAGAGTTGTCAATGCTGATGCTAAACTAATGCTTTTTATTAGTGATGAGTTTTATTCATTTATAGCATAGGTAACTCATTCAGAGTTAAAAAATAGGTGAATGTAATTCTACAGTTATTGACTTAGGAATTAGGAAGGGGCAAGCTAGTTAGCTAGCATTAGAACATTGAGAACAGTGCATCCTTAATTAAATAAACCTTTGTCAACCAGCGTTCATACTAAATAGTCATGAATATCGTGAATCAGTTTACCACATTTATTTTTGTATTGGGATAATGTATCATGATGTTTCCCTCAGCTTCCTAAAAAGCTAGAATATGCAGATGAATTTCACTGTATTGTACTTGTACGCTATATGGCCAAGGGCTTGTGGACATCTGACCATATATGTGCCTTTTGAACATCTAATTCCAGATTTAGTCCTGGCTTTGCTGTTATAACAACCTCCACTTTTCTGGGAAGGCTTCTCACTTATTTATTTATTTATTTATTTTTTTTAAGTGTGGCTGTGGGGATTTGCACAGATCATTAGTGAGGTTGGGTGAGGAGGCCGAGAGTGCAGTAGGTGTTCCATTTCATCCCAAAGGTGTTCAGTGGGGTTGAGGTCAAAACTCTGTGCAGGCCACTCGAGTTCTTCCACCCCAACTTTGGCAAACCATGTCTTCATGGACCTTACTTTGTGTACAGGGGCATTGCCATGTTGGAACAGGTTTGGGCCTCTTAGTTCCAGTGAAGGGAAATTGTAATTCTACAGCATACAAAGACATCCTGTATAACTGTGTGCTTCCAACTTTGTAGCAACAGTATGACGCAGTATGAACACCCACCTATGACCTTGTCTTAATCCACTCCTTTGGCACTGGTAGTGGACCTGGTCATCTCCATCCTCCATAACGGGTCCATTTTTGCTTGATGAAGGCCCACATATGGGTGTGATGGTCAGGCGTTCACATACTTTTGGCCATATACGATCCTCTCTAAAAGTATTGGAACGGCAAGGCCAATTCTTTTGTTTTTTGCTATACATTGAAGACATTTGGGTTTCAAATGTCAACAGCAGTTGATGACAAACTGTGTGCTGAATGCCAAGTATTTTTTCAAGCATCATAAAATAATAGCCAAGACACCATTTTATTATAGTCAGACTTAGAATTTTTCTTATGAGGCCAACTATCTACAAACTCAGTTAGTTTGACATAGCACTCACCGAAATTCATTTGTGTGCAGTAAGCAGAGTAGAAAGTATCCGAGCAGCTTCTTCAGTCACACGTGTTTACGTTCATATGTTGCTTAGTATTCAAAAGTCAGCAGCCAGATTTAAAGGTTTTAATATTTGCATATGTCCTGTAGGTGGCTTCAGGATGTGTTTAACGTACCTTTGGTCATCCAGATGACCGATGATGAGAAGTATCTGTGGAAGGACCTGACGCAGGAACAGTGTCGCCGCTTCGCTGTAGAGAACGCCAAAGACATCATCGCCTGTGGATTTGATGTCAACAAGACCTTTATTTTCTCAGATCTAGACTATATGGGGTAAATAACAGTACAAAGTGTACACAGATACTTTTTGATTGGCAGTTGTGGTGTGGGTAGTTTTTCCCCAAAACATTTTTCCTTACGCATGCTGCTCTTGTGTTAAAAAACAACCAACCCAATTAGTTCAGTAAAATGATTCTTGGAAATATCTTTGTTGATTTGGTCTATAAATAGCTTTAGTGCATAAAGGAAAGCCTCAAAACTTTTGCATTTATTGAAGTTAATGAAACTGAGGAATTGTTGAAGATGGTTCTGTAATAATGTGTGCCCTGAAAGAAAAGGAGCCATTATTCTCTCTCTTTTTTTTTTTAATTCAAATAAGATTGTTAGTAATAGAGGCATAGTATTGTATGTTCAGGAGTACAGCTCTGAGATCTTGACTATAAAACTGATTCATATATGTTTGTGATGTGTCTTTATCTCTGCAGCTTGAGTTCATCATTCTATAAAAATGTGGTGAAAATACAGAAACATGTAACTTTTAACCAAGTTAAAGGCATTTTTGGATTCACAGACAGTGACTGCATTGGTAAGTCACCCTAAAACTATAATACTGCTGTGTCAGAAATAGATTTAGATCATCAAGCCAAAAGTCTGGTTGCAACAAATCTCTGCCTCTGTATACTATTTGTCTCAAGGGAAGATCAGTTTTCCTGCAATACAGGCAGCTCCTTCCTTCAGCAGCTCTTTCCCACAGATCTTCAATGGCAGGACAGATTTGCAGTGTCTCATCCCCTGTGCTATTGACCAGGTCAGTGAGCTTTCTTTTTTTTTTTTTCCCCACCAGACTGTTGGCTTAATAGAAAAGCTGAGCACAAGATTTTCTATGGTTCAGGTACAAAGGTTGCCATTTGACTGAAAGGCAACACTGAACAAATTAAGACTCAAAAAGTAGCATGTACATGGCATATATTGCTGGCTAGCTGATCAGAATGATTCTACTGAGAATGGCCCAGGGGTGGGACCGTGGTGTGTGAGCAATATCATGATGAAAATAAAAATATTATACTATCAAAATATAAACACCACACATTTGGCTTTTCCCTTCAAATATAATAAAATGGTTAAAGTTGTGTAAAATGTGCCGTATATATTAAATTTTTTCATCTTTATTTTAAACAGACGTGATTAATTGAGTATTTTTTTTATATACACTTTTCAATTCAGGACCCATATTTCCGCATGACACGAGACGTTGCTCCTCGAGTAGGCTACCCCAAGCCCGCTCTTCTACACTCCACTTTTTTCCCTGCATTACAAGGAGCTCAGACCAAGATGAGCGCCAGTGACCCGAACTCCTCCATCTTCCTGACTGACACAGCCAAACAGATCAAAACAAAGGTACCGTACAAGCCTTTTCCCAGACACACAAACACAGCCAAGCACTGATGTTTCTATTTTTTTGTTTTACTATTGGGGTAAAAACATTCAAATGAGAGGCTTAGGTACAATGTCCTGTTCAGGGCAGAACAAAAACAAGGGAAAAAATCTTACCAAACAAAAAAAAATGCAAATCAACACCATACCTCTTGAATCTGGTTCACACAGATCAACAAGCATGCATTCTCCGGGGGGAAAGACACTATAGAGGAGCACAGGAAATACGGAGGAAACCCAGATGTGGATGTGTCATTCATGTACTTGACCTTCTTCCTCGAGGATGACGAGCAGCTGGAGAAAATCCGACAGGTATATAAACACTGCACAGACAACATATGACTTTTTCTTTCTAGCACAAAACAAACATTATTAAACTTTTCTAGGAAGCCAACACATTGCTACTGTACATTGTTTTTTTTTTGTTTTTTTATTTTTTTGCAGGATTATTCCAGTGGAGCACTCCTGACTGGAGAACTTAAGAAATGTCTAATTGAAACCCTTCAACCAATGATCGCAGCTCACCAAGAAAGACGCAAACAAGTTACAGATGACTTAGTCAAGCAGTTTATGACTCCACGGAAGCTAGACTTCGATTTCTAGTCTAAGAAAGAAACGGAACTGAAGGGGGAAGAGGAACTGTTAGCTCTCATTGTATGAATTATGTTCTAGCTCATTGTACAGTATCGCAATATCCACAACACACCAGGACCAGTCATATGCTTTTGATCAAAGAAAATATGACACTATGACAGTGTTACAAAAAGCATCACAGAGATGTCCAGCAAGAAGTCATACAAATAAACCAGATGAATAACAGCCATACTCGTCCGATATTTAACTATCACTAAGCATGAGGTAGCTCAGACAAATTTATTCTGTTTTATGTAGTTGATCTGGACACCTTTACTGAATTAGTGTACATAAGCTGTGATGATGCAAGAGGCATTGTTCATATGTTTACATTTTGATAGAAGAATAGACATAAATCCATTGAAAATATTATAAAGTAAGATAAGATTTGTATATGTTATTACAGTTGTCTCAATCACGCCCAGTCATACTAATTCATCAAATTCAACTATATATTCAATTATATATTAATTTATAAAATAAAATTAACATTGGAGGAAATTAAATATTCAGTAGTTTCTTTGTTAAAATGCCAGTAATCTCTATCCATCTCATCTGTAGTGCATGGGAGGATAATAAAGTGACATTAATGTCCATAGGAAATGGAAATACAAAACGTGGGATTCTGGATATTTAGAATTTTCACTGCTTCCATCCATGTTCCGCCTTAATCAAGAATCATTTGTTTTTTCAATATATTTCTTTAATATTTTTGTAAAAAACTCCTTACTTCTGTTTTTTATCCTGATTATTAGAATATCTTCTGACAAGCATCTGAATAGAGTGAAGTTGTATTTACTAGTTCATCCTCTGGTATATATGGTGTTCTGATGAGCTCCCTATACACACCATTATCATTATTAACTTTCCAAAACAAAAGTTGTTGTTCTGGTTACTTCACTGTCCCTAAGGTTCTGCGGTATCCAACAGACCTGTAATACACAAACTACAGATACAACAGATAGAGATTAGCTTAAAGCAACAAGAACGATAGGCTATAAAAAGGTCCTCTTTAGTGAGACAACAGTTTGCATGTCTACTATTCAATTCAAATGAAGCATGTTTAAATTACCCTTAATAAAGTTTTTCAGTATATGTAATAAAATGGGCAATATGAAGCAGAGTGTCAGTTTCACCAGGAAATGATCAAACACAATATGTAATAAATATAAATAAATATATTAATAAAATTATATTACGCTTTCAGTAGAGGTAGTCACTGCAAATCAATGCAAACTAGACAACGTCATTAATAAACTTTCCTTAAGTTCACCATAAAACTAGGTTTGTCACTCAAGAATGATTTTCCAAATTCTCACCAATTTTCTCATATTCATGGTGTGATATTGCTGCTTATACATGATAAGTGCTGTATGATAAGTAGAATGACCTACGACTTTGTTCGTAGAAAGCGAATGATTAGCTCATACATGGCAAAAACAGCCATGTTGACTGGGAAGGCGCGTACACAATTCAGCATAAGGCCTTTAAAAAGAACGGCGGTTCCCTCAGTTCGGACACTTTCTGTTATGCAGTGAAAAAATCCTCTGTAGTGTCTCTTGCCCACACCGTCAGTCTGTAAGCGGGCCTTTATCACGTCCATGGGGGTCCCAACACTCCAGGCACACATTCCTGCTAATCCTCCAGCAAGCATCACCACCTTCCACTCTGGAACAATGTGTATGGAACTTCATGAAAATATGGTATTAAATAAATATGGTATGACAATTGTACAAGCAAACATTATGCTTTTGGTTATTTATGGTATACTATATGGCCAAAAGCTGGTGCATATCCGACCATCATCACACCCATATGTGAGTCTTCCCCAAACTGTTGCCACAAAGTTGGAAGCACACAATTGTTTAAAATGTGTTTATATGCTGTAGCATTAAGATTTTCCATCACTGGAACTAAGGAACATGTTCCAGCATGATAATGCCCCTCTGTGCACAAAGCGAGCTCCATAAAGACATGGTTTGCCAAGGTTGGAGTGGAAGAACTCGGGTGACCTGCACAGAGCCCTGACCTCAACCCCACTGAACACTTGGGATGAATTGGAACGCTGACTGTGCCCCAGGCCTCCTCACCCGACATCAGTGCCTGACCTCACTAATGGCTGAATGGACACAAATCCCCACAGCCACGCTCCAAAATCTAGTGGAAAGCCTCGCCAGAAGCATGGAGAATATAACAGTAAAGAGGGGGAACTAAATCTAGAATGAGATGTTCAAAAAGTACATATAGGTGTGATTGGTCAGGTGTCCATATACTTTTAGCAATATAGTCTGTCTTCTTACAAAGCCATATTTTCTTGAGGATGACATTACGTGACAACATACGCCAGTTTACAGCACTTTAAGTAGTAGGCTAAATTATTTGTCCAAGTAAACCACTATCCTTAGAATCTCTCTGCCTTCAATTGTTTTCTCATATTAAAAACATAGATATGCTGGTGTAACAAAATTTTAATGGTATAACTATTTCTTATACTGGTGTACCATTATACTAATATACCATTGCACTCCTAACCTTAACATATCTTGACTTGATTAGTTAGTTTCAGCAGAGTAGAAGTTTAATTTAGTGGACAGTAAGTGATCTTTTTACCTGGCTGCGCATTCTTGTCCAGAGACAGGCAATCACAGACAGTGTTATAGACAAGGAAGTAGGTGGCGAAAGATGGACCGTCTCTTAGCGCTAAGGCTCCGGCTCCCTTGTAAAGGCCCAGCACTCCTTCCTCACGGGTGATGGTTAAAAGACAGTGTACAGGCCCGTGGTATTTAGGCCTAGATTTGAGGTCAGATCCCTGATACAGTTGGGTCTGACACTGAAGACGCACTTTCACAATGTCCGCTGGAGACATTACTGAAACCTGGAACACACAAATTACACGTAAAAACCTATGAATTATAACTAATAACCATTTCCATGCTAACGAAAACTGAAATTCATCTTTTCAAAACAGTACAATTTCTGGAAGGTCTTCAACTTTTGCTACAATTTTAATTGAATGTACTTTAAATATTTAATGTTTAATGTGAATCAAATATGTCTCATGAGGTTATAACTGTCCAGTTATCCAGTTAAAAGTAATCATTCAAATTTTATAGCAATGTATTTGTAATATTAATTTCAAAATATATAGCTTATCTTTATGCTTATTTTCAGTAGAAGTAAAATTTATGGAAACAGACATCCAAATTTCCTTCCAGTGTTTGGTGATGCTCCAGGTGTTGGTTGTGTATGCACAGATGGGAGTGTAAATAAGGGCTGGAGGTCATGTGACAGGTACTAAAAATAATCTTTTTATTTCATATTTATACAGTATTTAAGGCCAGTCTTCTTGTTCATAATGAACTCTGCTCAAAACTACTAAAGAGAATCTCTGTGAATTAATATGAAGCATTGTACTAGTGTTCCAGTAAAAATCTGATGACAGAAGCATAAAATACTAAGCACTATTATGTCATGCATACACTCACTGTCCACTTTATTAGGAACTCCTGTACACCCGAACATTCAACAACTTATCTAATCAGCCAATCAGGTGGTATAAATCATAAAATATCATAAAATTTGCAATATATCTGCTTCATATTAGGACTATTAGTAACAGCTATCTCATAGATTTGTGTGAACTGTGTGAGCACTGCAGATGTGTATGTCAGTATAGAAATGTACGTATCATACATCTTGGTGTGTTTGATAGGAAAAAAAAAACTGCAAGGCTGGTACCTGAGCAATCCCCCCAGCGAAGCCTGCTAGAAAGATGTCCTGTTTGGCACGGGGGGCATCTGCACTTTTACCCCGCAGGTGGTGCAACACCTGAAGCGCATTCCTGTATGTGCCAAACACCACAGACGAGCTGATAGAGACTGTAGTCATGGGCATCGACATGCCTTTATAGAAGCCATACACCTGTGAATACATAGTAGAAGCCTATAAACTGATTTAAACTATCAATAGAAATAAAACACAATTTACGTTAACGGGGTGGAGGTGGAGAGAGTTAAGAGCTACAAGTTCCTTGGTGTCCACATCTCCGAGGATCTCTCCTGGAGCCTCCACACAGACACAGTAGTGAGAGCAGCTCATCAGCGTCTCTACTTTCTGCAGAGGCTTTAGAGGTTTGGCATTTCCTCTAACATCATCTCTAACTTCTACCGCTGCATCACAGAGAGCATTCTGAGAGGCTGCATCACTGTTTGGCAGACGCTTCCGTTGCATCCGTTTTTATCTCCAAGCCATCAGACTACTTAATAGCCAACTTCATCTGGCACTGCAACACTTTATTACTGCTACTTCCGGTCACTTAGATATTTACTATCCAGATTTATTAGGTACTTGTTTTTGTACTCTTATTGACTGTTCTGCCTTATTTAATAGCACATGTCACATTGACTGTTCTGCCTTATTTAATAGCACATGTCACATTTACTCTGCCACTGAATTAACTTAATAGCACATTTCACTTTACTCTGCGATTGAAATAACTTAATAGCACATCACTTTATCACTGAAATAACTTAATAGCACATGTCACTTTATTCTGCCATTAAAATGAATTAATAGCACATCATTTTATTTTGCCATTGAAATAGTTTAATAGCACATGTCACTTTACTCTGTCATTAAAATGACTTAATAGCACGTCACTTTTACTCTGCCAGTGAAATAACTTAATAGCACATGTCACATTACTCTGCCATTGTACACCACTGTTTCATTTACCTTATTACATTACTGCATCATCTCAACCACTGATGTCTAAATATGTGTTTGTTCATATCTAATAAGTGTTTGTACTGTCTGGGTCTAAATCTGAGCCTGATCACAGCATTTCAAGACCCAGTGTAACTGTGCAAATGACAAACACCTCTTTATTCTTCACACCTTGTACATACCCCTTCATTCCTGCAGGTTGTGTGAATGCACTGCCAAACCCCAACCAATTTCCTCTGTGTCTGTATCCTGACCTGAATAAAATAAAGCAAATAAATAAAATAAAATACATAAAAGAAACAGCAGTAATACATTCATTCAGCAGTCATTGTATTCCAAATAATGTCTGAATATTACCTTAACAGTGTCCAGAGGATAGCCCACTGCCACTCCAAAAGCTCCTGAAAACACCACAAAGCAGGAGAGAAATATGACAAATACAAACCCCACACTCTTTTGGGTTACATTTTATAGAAATTTATAGAGATGTCATTCATTTATCTAAAGATATATGCCTTTAACCAGCTTGCCCTTCGCCACATCTACAGTAAGGTCTAAACCGCTAAGCTAGCTGAGCTACTGGAATCAGTCCAGATAACAGTGCTGTAAGAGAAAGGCTAACCCCCACACTGTCACCGCCATTTTTAATTTACATAAAGTACTTCCATAAAGACGACGTATAAAGCAGACTGTGTAGAAAGACAGAGAGGGAATTTTACCTCCAACAGAGCCGGCAATGAAGTCTGCTACATGCATGTCTGCTCTCCATACACAAAGACATAGCACCACTACTGTAGCTACTGTAGCTAGCTAGCTGGCTAACTAGCAAAACCTTGAATGCCACACAAAAATAACACTGTAGATATTATTCCTGCCCTCTGAGGATTGTCCATGGTTAAGTTATTATTATTATTATTAAACTCAATTATGAAGAGTTATTGAGCTGCTAAGCCCGGAATATTGTCCCAGGTTTTCTTTTATTAGTTTATTAGGTTTAAAATGAAAAATATATATATATTTGTTGGGCTTTAGCTGTCAGCTCTTAGCTAAAACACTGTCATTGTGCAACATGGTGATGATAATGATTTATTATTATTATTATTATTATTATTATTATTATTATTACTTCTATTATTATTATTAACAGTGGTAGTTGTTGTAAATTGTTGTGGTTATCAGGATAAAAGTCTATGTAGCTATTATTTCACCCCACAATCAGGAGCAAATCACACTTTGTTTTTTGGCCAACTTTCTTTCTCCTGAAGCCTGTTAGATGATCTATTGGCCTCGCGCGCTGGTCAGGCTGAAGCGCATGGGCAGGTGCCAAACGCGCATTCCGTCTTTGCACACAACAGGGCGCGTCTCAAATCAACCAATTGTTCTTCATGTAGTGCACTAACTGGGGATTAAGCCATTTCTAGGGTATCCTAATGCACACACTATGCAAGGGCACTGGAACTAGAATTACACTATGTAGCCAAAAGTGTGTGGACACCTGACCATCACACCCATGTGTGTTCCTTCCCAAAACTGTTGCCAAAAAGTTGTACAGGATGTCTTTGTATGCTGTAGTATTAAAATTTCCCTTCGCTGGAACTAAGGGGTCCAAACATGTTCCAGCCCTTCACAATGACAATGCTCCTGTGCACAAAGTGAGCCCTCCAAGACATTCTTATTCAACATTTTTCAGTTACATTCAACATCATATGAGTACGTTAGTGTAGAAGTAGAGGGGATAATTTGAACTCAAAGTCCCAGAATGCAATGCAACTGATTTGAGTTTGGGGATGTGGTAGGCATCATCACAGCTAGCTAGTGATCTTTGAGATGAAAATTCTGAAGTTAATGCTTTGGAACGCTATCTGTTTAAACCAGAGTGTACAGATGAGGAGGTGAGAGAGCTGGATAGACTAAAGGACTAAAGCGCTGCTGCAATGGTCTCTGTAGGTAGAAATGAAGCAAGCTATTTCCCACTGGCACCGCTATCAGCGGGCAGATGAATGGCATTGTGGGTAATGTAGGAAACCATTAACAAACGTAAACATGAACCAACAAATTGAGAAGAAGTTTAGACCAAAAAAGTAAACTAAAAAGAAAAAAAATATGAATTGAATTATCTGTATTCTGTATTGAATATAGAAGAAAAGAAACTGTTTATGAAGCAGCTTCTTTAGTCATCAAGACTTTTGCCAGATGGAAGGGGGAAATATGAGTGCTGCTGGTTATATGAGTTCAGAGACGACTCATCGTCAAGGTTCAAGGTTCAAGGTTCTTTATTTGTCACATACTTTACATACATGTGATGTATTATTGTAGTGAAATGTTTTTCCTTAGTGCCTCGTCCCACAGTGCAACTGTGATACATAAACAGAATATAATAGCACAGAATATCATAAAAGCCGTCATCAGTGTCTAAAGCCTAACTGAGTTGCACTTGCATAAACTGATGTTGATGCTGTAGTTGGTTATAGAGTATGCTGTATTTTATTACTACTTTTTCACACTAATTTAATTAGCACTCTAACACTTCTCACCATCAAAAACTCCCAACACCACTGCCTTGAAACGGAAAGGGTCGGGTAAGCATCTGTTAAGTTAAGCATCTGTTAGCACCCACAATTCCTTGTGGATTGAGCATGTGCATATATCTCCTTTCAGTAGATTTTCTGAATAAGGTGTTTACATGCAACAGATTTCCAGTTAAAACAGGCATATTCCAGGGATGGGAATCAGAATTTGGGGAATGAGAATACTGTCTTAATTTGAATCGGCCAATCAGATTGCGGCGTTTACATGACTCAATACTAATCAGAATATTGCCAAATATTGACGTGCATGTAAACAGAGGCTTTTTGTGATTTCTGTGTGCACTTGGCAAAGGTTTGTTTACCTTTTGCTGTCACTATGTTTCTGGCCAATGAATGAAAGTGCTGTAAGAGTACTTCTTCAGTCCTCCATGTCTCTCAACCAACATTTAGTTTGCTTTTGTGGTTATTTAATGATGTGCAGTGTGAAACTAAACCAAAGCAAAAGTATCAGTTTTGCTCAAATAGGTGTGAAAGCACCTTTATAGTGAATACCACTGTAAGTGCACAGTGGAATACCGGTTTAAAGCGTGTTCCTCGGATTGAGACACACCCATGAGCGCGCGCCAGTGGGCAGTAGGGGGTGTTGTCTACGTTCACGCGACTCTATTGGCCCAAACCCTTCCTTAAATATGGACTCAGTCGCTCTGTGGGAGCTCCATTCAGAAAGTACTAGAATAGACTGCTACTTGAGACAGGCATGAAACGCAAGTCCGAGCATCTTTTGGTTGTGCAGTAACCGTTGATTGTAAATGACAAATCGTAAACAGAGGTTCACACTTTAAAGAAACACAAGTTTACAGAAAGTTTACAGACAGGAAGCTGGCTAATTAGCTAGCCAAGCCAGTGTACACATCATCACTTGCAGCAGCTCGGTGTTGCTTAGCCTCAGTGCGGTTTCATTTGCGTGTCTTTTGGTGCCCATCACCAAGATTTAGCCATAAAAATCGTCATTTTTCTCAATCACTTAAAAGTGAAATTAAGGAATGGCATTGGACTTTGCAGCAGGATGTATTGGAGGTAAGTGTGAACATCCAGAAGTGGGAAATCACAAACTACAAAGAGCAGCAAAGCACTGCAACCTGCTTATTTTCATGTTTCCTATTTCATACTTCTATAATGCTATGAACTGCAATGACCTAGACATATCTACTACTATTTATTTATTTATTTATTTTACTAGTGTTGTTTTTACTCATGAAATGCAAAGCTGAAATGTAGAATTGTGCATAATTGTAAATATAAATCTGCCAAAGTCAATCATGGAATCATATTCATATTCATAATCATATTTTTTTCAGGCTTGACATGCAAAACATCCAAGCTTGCAACAAAACTATATGAACTCTTTCTCAGGTCTAGTGCACATATCAGTGGATGCCTTGGCACCCTCACTTTCTCAGAACAACCTATTTTTACAACTTGACTGCGCTTGGGCAGAATGCTTGCTACTGAACCTGTACTTGCAGTTGAATTTCATGAGCACTCCTGGTGCAACAGCATCATATTTTATTCATAATCAACTCTAGATCACAACACAACAAGGGAGACAATTACCAGTGTGTGAAAATCTGTTTTGTGACACTGGTTTAATAGTCATCATTTGCAGTAAACTCTAACCAGAGTACTGATTTACACATCTGTCTGATTTCCCTCTCTGCTGATCTCTAACCAGCCAATCAAAATGGCTGTTCTGCAGCTTAAAGTGGGTTCATACTGCCACACACTCACTCATTCGTATGATCCAAGGACACCAGAGTCCTTGCGTCATGCAGCATATCAAGCACACGCATCAGCATTTGGATATTCTGGGCAAGTGTATTGCGTATTATTTCACAGCTAGCTTTCCATGGTGTGCTTTAACTTTGATACACTAAACATTAGTGTAGGAAGTGTAACGATTATAATATAATCCCACTATCGGGTGTCACCTAGGCAATGATGGGTTCCCTTTTGAATCTGGTTCCTCTCAAGGTTTCTTCCTCATGTCCTCTCAGGGAGTTTTTCCTTGCCACTGCCTCCTCTGGCTTGCTCATTAGGTATCTAAATCCACCTATGGATTTCTTTAAAGATATCAGTGTTTGCTTTAAGACAAGCCCATCATACACAACCTAGTTTTTGACCAAGATATTTTCTATTAACACAAATATATATGTTTGTGTATCTGACAGAGAATTTTACTCAGGAGAGAGCAGAATTAAAAAAAAAAAAAATCTTTAGTAAAAGTAAATATCATGTTCCTGAGTGGTGCAACTGAAAGGCATTCGCCCTATCAACAGGAGATCACGAGTTTGAATCCCAACAATGGAACAGCCAAAATTGGCCTTGGTCTTTAGGATGGCATGGGAGGGATGGCATACTGTCAATCACATCAACACCAGCCAATTGTGCACATCTTTCAGCTCAAGTATGCGGAAGGGGGTAGATAGCGATTTTATCTGTGTGTGTTTACGCTGCCCCGTGATGCAGCATGAGTATCAGTTCGGAAAAATGCTGTTGGCTGGCTTCACGTGTTGTGGAGGAAGCATGTGTTGGCCTTCACTCTCCCCGGTTGGTCGCTGTTGCACGATAGCGGAGAAGTGGCTAGTGGGTGGGAATTGGCAGATGAACACATTGGAGAGAAAAATTGGGAAACATCATCTCATGAACAGGTTATCTGACGGTACTAGTGTTTATTTTTTCTTTAGAAAGGCAGAATATTCAGCAATGAAACCTCCAAAACATATCTGGCTTCTCATTACTTAAGTCTTAATTTGTTACAGGTGCTGCTGGTGTGTTGGTTGGACATCCTTTTGATACTGTTAAGGTGGGTTCAACTTTTTTTTTAGGTTGCTCTAACCCAATTATAATCTAATATTTATGCCTGATATTGATTATCTGTTATTCTGTCACAGCAGAATATTCTAGTGGTGTGAACAAAGCTCCAGAATGAGCCTATAATAAGAACACGATATGTTCATAACCATGAAATGAAACTAGAACAACATTCTTCTTGTGTGTTTACTTTAAAAAAAAAAAAACAACTATCCATCACACAGGTTGGCTTGAGGTTCTGGTTGTGGGTTACCGTGTCACATGTGAGCATGCACTTGTGACATGCACTAGCTGAGCTCTTTTCATGTTTTGGCTCTGCAGTGTTTTGGTCTAGCAGTTATGTACTGTTTGTTCCAACCACAGATTAGATTTCCCGTTCATTTCTCGTTGTTTTGAATGCCCCTCTGAAGTATGACCTTTTTCACAGAACCTTGAATGCACGCACACATGTGAAAGACTCCCAGCTCTGGCTCGGAGCGTAACTGTACACTGGCTTGTGTGTGTCCTTTTTAAGGCACGATTAACGTTATTACAATCTTGATCTTGGAATATTAAGAATGATCTTTTCTTAATCATGTTAATCAAACAAAATACTACTAAATCAATTTAGACAGTAGATTTCTGTAGAAAAAAAGGGTAGGATATTGACAAGAACTCGGTTATACTGCTCCTTTCATCTGTCCTGTCATTCCATGTATGCATATGCTGGGGAAATATCATAATATCTGGGGATAAAATCATTAACATTCATTTAAAACAGTATTTGTCAAGATGTTAGGTCAGTATTATGGATTTGAAAGATAATGATAATAACTTTATAATGAAATTTAATTGTTCTAGATTCTAACCGCCACAGAGAGTGGGTTCAGAGCTTTGAGATACAATGTGTTTCACAGCCGCTGTCCTGCTTTTTTCCTGTGTTCATTGTAAACCCTGCTACAGGGGCTGTCTTTCACGGCATAAGTGTTACTTTGTTGTAGATGAGGGTGAGGGATTTACAACCCCTGCACGGATGGGTAACCTAGTAAGTACAGTCAAGGTGAATTTCTTTATTTCCATTCGAACTTGGCGTGTTTTGGGTTTTCATTGATTTATTTTCATTACAGCATCCCTCAGCTACGACATAGCACTCAAATCCCTATTTTTTATTCACTACACTGCAGTTCAGTGTCTTAAATTTATGCTGTGTTTAATTGTTGCGTTTTTTTTTTTCTTTCTTTGATTCAAAGATTCAGTTAATGTTGCTCATTTGCTACATGTTTGTACAGTTCAGTTGTGTTATATGTGTTATGGACATGACGTTTGCACATAAGGGCTGGTTATAATTGTGGAAATCCAACTTTCAGGTGAGACTTCAGGTACAAAATGTGGACAAGCCCCTGTATCGCGGAACATACCATTGCTTCCAGTCTATTGTTCATCAAGAATCCGTGAGTATGACATTCATTTATTTTTGGTCTTGGGTAATAAATGAGAGATTTAGAAAAAAAAGTCAGCTGCGCACATTCAACTTTAGATGTCTAATTGTTAGTGCGGTAAATTAGAGAAAAATCTTGACTTGCTACTGCAGCAAGGTCTGATTTTGGCAATGGAGGTTTGCTGATATTTTAGTACCCAGGGTAAGCAAGGACAACATGCATAGAGAGCTAAATTAAGCTCTGATGGCATGCTATCTCGTTCACTCTCCAGGATAAACATGCCATCCTGATCCTAGGAGTGCTTGAGGAATATACTGATGAAAGAACTGAATGCAAATAATAAAGAATCGCATCATCAAGTCTGCTGTGTTATCAGTATTTCTGTGGTTTCTTAGTGGTTTTTGGCTTAATAAAAGTTTTAACCTGATTTAACAGTGAGAAACAGCCATGTGGCTAACAGTGGCTGACTAGTAGCCATGTTGAATTTTTTTCATTATGGCCATTGGTGAGAGTTGTTAAAAGCTAAGGTCCTTATTTATTTTAAGGAAGTTGCATGTTAAGATTTTGTATGTATGATTTATTTGTAATTGTTGTGCTGATAGCTGAATAGAATGTCCTTTTTTTTAAAAAAAAGAAAAGAGAGTACCTCTAAGTCAAATGGATGGTCAGCTCACTGAAACATGATCATGCTTACTTTTGTAGATCTATTATATTTTGCTCCTTATTCATCTCTCGCAGTTCTAGGGTGCCTCTTCTCACACTTTATTTCTTGTTTGTTTAATATCTCTTTTATTACAGATATTTGGGCTCTACAAAGGTATTGGGTCCCCAATGATGGGCCTGACTTTCATCAACGCCATTGTATTTGGTGTGCAGGGCAATGCAATGCGCATGCTGGGCAAAGATACCCCTCTTAACCAGTTTCTGGCAGGCGCTGCAGCCGGTGCTATCCAATGCGTCATTTGTTGCCCAATGGAACTAGCCAAGACTCGCATGCAGATGCAGGGCACAGGCGAGAAGAAGTCTTCCAAGAAGACATACAAGAACTCGTTGGACTGCTTAGTTCGCATCTACAAGAAAGAAGGCATTAGGGGAATCAACCGTGGCATGCTGACCACCATTATCCGTGAGACACCAGGATTTGGAGTGTATTTCCTGTCCTATGATGTCCTGACGCGTTCGCTGGGATGTGAAGCAGACGACCTCTACATCATTCCCAAGCTGCTCTTTGCAGGGGGCATGTCTGGGATTGCTTCCTGGTTATCCACCTATCCAGTGGATGTTATTAAGTCCCGCCTCCAGGCAGATGGCGTAGGTGGTGTTAATAAATACAGTGGAATTATGGACTGTGTCCGTCAGAGCTGGCAGAGGGAGGGCTGGAGGGTTTTTACTCGAGGTCTAACCTCTACTCTTCTCAGGGCTTTCCCTGTCAATGCTACCACGTTTGCCACAGTGACTCTGTTCCTCATGTATATGCGAAATGATGGAGGTGTGAAAGACTGTGAGCCTGAGCATCAGCCTGTACAGCAAACACAGCTCCAAACTACAAGCCTCTGATTGGATGCTCCAATCTCCTATTTGGGCTCTTCACCCAGAATAATTATTATACAGTGCCTGTATAATAATTTCAAAGAGATTTCCCTCTTGATGTATCCTGTTGGGAATTCTAGTTCCCTTATTATCAGTTATACTAGAAACAGTATCAGCAAAACTGTACCAGCTTTCAAAGTTTCATTTACAAGGAGTATCACTTTGTGTGGGAATTTTTTTATCAAGTTGACCCAAGGTTCTGAAAGAAACTCAAAGAATGTTTTGCTAAGTTTATCTCTACAGTGAGATAGGGTTAATGCTGCTACGATTTTTTTTTTTTTTTACTAAATGTCCTCAGGATGTATGTTATAGTCCAGGAATTTGGATTGAATCAAGTTGGTATGGGGAAATTTGTGAACAAGCAAAATCGTTAATGCTATCCTGTATTAAAGCAACTGAAGGTCAAGGGGAGGGGGGCAAGTCCATTTCATGGAAAGACAGAAGGATAAGGGTCCAAAAAAGGATTACTCCGTAATTAGTATGTCCTTTGGCAGGAATGACAAAAAGATCTTTTTTTTAAAAAAAATTGCTGAATTGGTTATTTATACACTGTATGGCCAAAAGTATGTGTACACCTGACCATCACACCTACCTGTGCTTGTTGTACATCCCATTCTAAAACCATGGGCATTAATATGGAGTTGGTCCCCCCCCTTTGCAGCTATAACAGACTCCACTCTTCTGGGAAGGCTTTCCACTAGATTTTGGAGCATGACTGGGGGGATTTGTATTCATTTAGCCACAAGAGCATTAGTGAGGTCAGGCATTGATGTTGGGAGAGGAGTGCACTCAGTCTTCCAGTTCATCCCAAAGCTGTTCATTGGGGTTGAAATCAGGGCTCTGTGCAGCCCACTGGAGTTCTTCCACTCCAACCTCCGCAAACTATGGCCCCATTCACACCTGGCATTAACGTGCGTCCTGGTGAGCAGATCACAAGTGGACAGCCGAGACACATAGCCGTTCACATCTGGCATTATGAATGCGTCTCCAGTGACCACTTGTGATCGGATTTCATACATCACTTACGCTGGAGAGAAGCTGTCATGCACATTTATTATGTCAGTCTTCATCTGCGTTTATTTTCAAGCAGAAATGTCCCACAAATTACATTTACAGGTACCTTTACAAGTCGTTATTATTACGTGGTCTGCAAATGAATCTTATAAATGATTAAGAGATAAGAAATGAAACTATGAAAAACAGTTGCTTTCATCTTTGTTGTTATAGTGTGACCTTTATCCATTAGCCTGGCGGTGGAGAGCTCTAATGTTCAGCACCATTTCCAAAGAGTCTTACAATGATTACATATTTTCCAACTAGGGCAAAGATGCAGTTGATTAGGCGGCCATTTGTTGCTCTCTGGGACGCCTCGAGACGCATTCGCATTCACACTACAAATGTGATGTGGCCATATGCATCCCACACCACCTCTGAATGTGATCAGAGTTTGAATGTTTGGATCACAATGTGCCTTCGAGACGCGTTTGACCCAGTTCACACCTGCACTTAGTTCTGACCACTTACGATCATTTCATAATGCCAGGTCTTTATGGACCTTCGCTTTGTGCACAAGGGCACTGTAATGCTAGAACAAGTTTGGCCTAAGCCCTTTAGTTAGAGTAAAGTGAACACAGTTTAAACAATTGTGTGCTTCCAATATTGAGAAAGGCCCACATTAGGGTGTGATATCCAGGTGTTCACATACTTTTGACCCTGTAGTACATCTGCAATGGAGTAATTCTGTCTATGTAGGAAAAGGTGCTGCTGAGCTTCTAAACAACTACATTTACTGACATTTGTTTTCAGCGTTGCTGTAGGTAGTGTATAGCTTTGATTTCTTGTCTATTTTTTTTTTCTTCCATTGCTATTGGCATTCCAAAGAAAGGATGGATTCTGATCTGACTCTATGCCTCAATGCCTTTAATATAGCATATTCACTTTCAGCTGCAGCTTAGACTGTGAACTGGTTCACCTCTCGTTTGCTGAAAAATCATATTTTTTTGTAAACAGTTAAATCGAGTTATGTCAAGAGCAAAGCATAAATATTCATACAGTATTTCTGTACAGTACAAACTGTATATTTGCAGTGAGAAGAAATAAATAAAGGAATACATTAATAGTAATGTATATCTGTAAAGTAAATCACATCAGATGGATTGTTGGCTGAATTTATATGGCCATAAAAACTCCCATCTCTCCATAGCACTGTTAGTGTTACAGAAAGATCTGGTTAAGGGGAACACATCTCTATATCATTACACAGTACAAGAGATGATGTTTGAAATGCACCTTAATTATATCAATTATTCCCTTAACTTTTATTACTTTGTTACCCGCTTAGAATACTGTTTATCAGCTTCTTAATTGCTGGTGCATTATTTTAGTACTGTAGTATTATTTTAAATAGTATGTCTGGTTTCAATAACCTTAGAGAATCTCTGCAGTGATTTACCTACAGGCATGTGTTTAGTGGTTTTTGTTGTGCATCCGAAAGACAAAAAAATATTTTAACATTTTTAAAACAAAGGTCTCGCATTCATGTGTATAATTAATCACAAGATCATTTTTTGATCATGCAGTTCTGTCTGTTTTTACATTGTCTTTTCTCACATGGAAAATGAAATTGTGAAAACTTTCTACTTTCATGATTGTACAAAATAGTATTTATTGATGAATTAAAGAGTAATGGAATTACTGCTGTGCATTATTATTATTATTATTATTATTATTATTAAGAATACATAGTAACATGCCTTAAAGGAAATTGAGAAACAGAACAAAGTAAGTAGGAATATTAAACATAGGCCTGCATATTACTGGATGATTGGATGGATGTGGACGGATGAATGGATGGATAATTGGATGTTTGGATGGATATGGATGATTCAGTAGATGAATGGAAGGATCTTGGCAGCGTATCAGGAAACCATAAACATAAAGCATAAAAACCATGAACATAATGTAGACCACAATGAGCAGATTAAGAACAGTGATAAATAATGTAAGGCGTTCATAAATAGAAAACTACATTCAGATAAAAACATTACAACAAACAACACATGCTTGTTTTTGTTGAAGTCAATGAGAAAGAGAAACCTCCATCACCTCAGCTTCAGGGTTTACCAGCAATACTGCCTGTAGTCTGACAGAAACACAGGCTGTTGCTAAACCTTTCTCCTCTCATATGCAGGGAGCATCATGGCTACAGACTTTATCTAGTTGCATCACACTCAAACCATTCACATGCATGTCAAAGGTCCAGTTAGGACTGTGCCAAGATGATGGCAAATAACAGGGACACCTCTAACCCACCATAAAAGACACTGAATTAATGACAAGAAGAATTGTAACTCAATACAATACGTTTCGCAACAAATCATACCTTCCAAATCCACAGAACACGTAGACTGGATTGGCACATTCCCATGACCGCACACAAACCTGTTCCAGTATTGTTCTTCCTGAGAACCTCACCGGTTCAACTATTGGACAGAGTGTCCTTTTCAGCACTCTGATATAGATTTTCCTGGAAGCCTGGAGCACAGTACTCCTGTAATTGGAGTCTAGTTTGAGCAATCCAAAGGAACAGTCTCTGATTTCTATGCAACATTGAAGAGTTAACCACACAACAACATTGTCTAGTGCCTTCAAAACATCCGATCAGATCTTCAACAGCAACACAGCGTAGTATCTTCAGCCACAGAAATGGAATCCAAATCACTAGCACGGATCTCCGAAACAGATCCATCAAGTTGCTGAAAACAATGGCAGTGTTCATTCCACTGCTCAATAATATCCCCAGTCGAGATCAACACTACTCTACACTTCAGTAACCTTGACTTCTAGGTGTTTCCCTAGCCCTGTGTTAGCATTACTCAAAAAAACCTCCTTCTTCATGCCTCCCTTTACCACACCAGTGTGTTATAGGCTTTCTGCCATGACTGGCTGATATCCTTTTGACCACAGCTTCTTGCAGCTGCATATATGACTGAGATTTAACCTTAAACCATCAAAATAATCTCTGTAGAAGAACACATAAGTATCCATAAGTATCCATGAATATACAACCGAATAGCAATACTATGTAAACCTATCCCAGGTATCACTGATATTAGCTAATTTAGCTAGCCTGCTAGTTAACTGCTAGTACGCTAGTTCATATTTTTTTATTTTTTTTGTTACAAGTAGATGTTTGGCATTTTAGTATCTACGTCTTGATTTGTCACTTTTTTTTTAACGATTCATTTAACATTAGCCAAATGTAATTTTTGCAACAGCTGCCTCAACAATAGCTGGCTGTAAAAAATCGAGTTCTTCTAATTATGTCTATGATCATTGCACTACATACTTTAATATCCTACACTTTCTTTTTCTCAAGAGTAAAAAAATCTACAACATAAGCAATGATTTGACGAAGTGTATACAGTACGAATGCAATAAAAAGAAAAAATTCCATCTATGTGTTGGTAAAATTAATACTTGGAACATTAAAATATAAAATAGTTGAACTTATTAAAACAGATGAGTGTTTGTTATGCATCAATTATGTGTTTTAGTAATATTGGTGGTGATGATGTGATACTGTATAATTATGCCTGTGCTATTTCAAGTAGTCTAATCTGGTGTCTGGTGTCTAATCTAGAGCCAGCAGTATTTCTAGCTCATGTTTAAAGGTGCTGGTGCCCAAGAATGGAACAAAATTAGGCATGGGCTTTCATATTAGTAATGACGATCACTTTACATTTTTAACTAACTGAAAGATATTATTTACATAACCTGTTAGAGTGGCACAGTGACCTCTAGCTCCAGGCTCTGGGCTTTAGCCTTGAGCTCTTACTGCCAGCATGGCCTCCCTTTTTTCCTCTGGTCTCCTCCCAGCTCACTAAATGTGTGAATGCCCTTATTTGCTTTGCATGCAGTTTTTTCCAGGATAAGCTCAAATTTTGATGCTCAAAGCTGACAGAAGCACAGCTGATGCTGATGCTTTTTTGGTCTCTGGTACTGCACTGCAATTTTCACTACTGCTACATTTATTGCTAAAATACAGTTATTTTGTGGATCTCTCTTAATAAAATTTGCCTTGATGTCTGCCTACTCTGTGAGCTTGCTGTTCACTAATAACCTCGTAAGATTGTCAAGTTTGTTGAGTTTTCTATCACAGTGTTAAGTTCACCACAGAACTGTAAACACAAGTCAAAACTAGTAAAAACAAAACTAGTTAAAGGAAACTGCAATTATTTAGAGTGATGAAGCTGTATAACTAGTTATGATTAAGTGATTGCTAGGATAAAGGTGGTCTCTCATAATGGCAGCGATCCATGAAATGCTACATTTACTGTACTTTGTCCTTGGCACCACCTACAGGTCACAATTATCTGTATGCAAGTTTTGAACAACAGGAAGTCGGTCCGATTCTTGCTAGGCCTCTTTGGTGTTGAGTTACAAAGATTTAGAAGATTTTTCTCTCAATAATCTTGCATGTAAACACAAAATAGTGCTGAAAAAATATACACATATACACTAATATGGTAGTTGGAGTAATATTAGTTGCAAATGACTCTAAGAGACAAAACCTTGATGACTATATTAATGTCCATAAGCACTATATCCATTTGAGTTCTGCTCAGTAGAATCGTCTAGTATATTATCTCAACAAAAAAAAAGTGAACTCAAAGACATTGGAGGCTACAGTTTACACTTTTTATGATGAACAAACAGTAACTTGGCAATATCATGAGCAGCCAATATAATCTGAGCTGTCTAGTAGTAGCCACTGTGTAGTCACTTTGTGTCATGACCCAAGCTGTACCAAGAAACCCCAGCAAAGCCTCTTAGGAGTCCTAAAAAGTAGCTGCTCTGGCAACCTTTGCATTATTGAAATGTTAAAACTTTTTTTTCAAGTGCGGTATGTTAAATAATACAGTCTATGAAATGTTTAAGAAGTTTAATACAACTTAGATGGCACAAATCACCACTTCTCATAGTATTTAGTTTCTTCTGTTAAATAAACAGTACTCTTTCACTGAAACATTTTGAGGACAACTGATGCAAAGATGCCAATATGTGAAACTTGTGTTGTTATCCAGTTTCAAATATGAATTTCTATATAAATTTTAATACTTATACTAATTCAAGGGTATGGGGTCCCTGGAGGACTAGTGGTTAGGCCACAGCGCTCTCACCTCTGCAGCCAGAGTTCGATTCCCAGCCAGGGAACCGACCCCAACCCCTGGGGTTGCATGCAACAGTGCGCTCTCAGTGCCGGTCCCAAGCCCGGATAAAATTGAGGAGGAAGGACATCTGGTGTAAAACCTGTGCCAAATCAAATACGTGGACCAATGATCCACTGTGGTGACCCCTAATGGGAGCAGCTGAAAGAGGAACAACATACTAATTCAAAAAAACAAATATGGTTTTTATACTCAGCCTCACAATCTGTTATACAAAGTTAGTAGAAAGTACTGTAGTTTCTGACAAAGTTACATACATCAGCTGTCTTAAAATGTACAGTATTTCTAAGGTCTACCACATCACTTATTATTGCAGAGCTCTCTAGTGTATTCTGGCTTCTGTCTGTTTCGAAGTGTATTTTAAGCTTTAAATGTAGCTGTTATTTTATTTCTGAATTAGTGTATTCTCAGGATGAAATGAGGTGTTCTGGTTGCTACAGTCAGGAAACTGGTGATGTCATTGCTGCACATACACAAAGCCAAGTGTCTGACAAAAAGTTAGAGATAAAAAAAAATAAAAATCTATTGCTTATTCTTTGCTAGGATGTGGCGCCACTCTCCGCATTTACAGAGACAGAAATGAGGATAGTATTTTAGGTATTATATTATTTAGGATACTACATTCACTGCAAGAGTGTGGGCATCCAATTCAATTTTATTTTATTTTATTTGTAGAGCACTTTTAACAATGGACACTGTCACAAAGCAGCTTTACAGAAATCGATTCAAATTAAGTTAAACCAAAATAAATTGTAAATATGTGAATTTATCCCTAATGAGCAAGCCAGCAGCGATGGTGGCAAAGAAAAACTCCCTAAGACGATATGAGGAAGAATCCATACATTTTTAAAATATATAACTAATTAAATAACTCACCACATGGACAGGCATGAAGCTTCCAGATTCTCACCTATACATACAACATATAAAATTATTTTTAGGTTCATGAGCCAGTTACTCATTTTAAGTCCTGAAGTTACATCAGAGTTCAGTTACCATTATTTCATGAAAAACAGATCATGTCACTTCGTTACCTGAATAGCAAGGCGAGAAGCTTGACAAAATCAGCTGAATCTTCCTGAGCGGACTCTTTGAGCTTGACTAAGACCAGGACTTCATCTAATGTGGTATCTTCCATAGGTTTTTGGAAACTGCTGAGGATTTCTCAACCTTTATCATCAGTCAGGTCAGTTCGGCTTATTATTATTATTATGACTATTTCTACAACTATTTCTATTCATTTTACAGATAAACCATAGAAAACATTTAGGAAATATTTTTTTATTACTCAACACACTTCTTATATAGAGTGCCATTCACAAAAATTTGCATTATTTGGTCCACATATACATTTCCATATATATATATATATATATATATATATATACACATAAACAAAATAATTTAAGTAGCGTATTTATAAAAAATGAGGTGTAAACATGACTTATTTATGACAAAGGCAATAGTTTAGAATGTATAAAGTGCATTGAAAGAGAGTGTTTTTCTTGTGCACGCATGGACATACACCATGCTTATAGGTTATTCTTTGAGGTGTTGCTTTTCATCAGTGTGGTGTCACATGAGTAGCGGAGACAGCGGTAAATCTCCTCGGCTCTGGAGCGGCTCACATGGATACCTGCCTGCAGTGTATCCACAGAACTGAAGAACAAGACAGAAAATATGGTTTAGTATTTCACCTCCAGGTACAATACAATGCAACAAGATCTTGTGCAAACAAATGAAGAAGCAATGTGATATATATATTAGCACTAGAACAGTCAAAATGGGTTTTTAATGTCAAACTGTTGGCTCAAAGAGTGTCACAGCTGTATGAATGTTTATGATACCTGTTGACCAGATGCGCTACAGAGTAGAATCTATTACACATGTAAAGGGCGTTGACGTAGCTCACACACGGCAGCGTGAGGTAAAACTGCAACGCCTGCTGACGACGACCTTTGACCTCCACAGGGACGCTGATGGCCTGGCCTTTCCTCTGCTCCACCTGTGCCAGCTGGGCCAACAGTGTGGCGGTGTCGTCTGGACCTGTGCTAAACAGAAGTCTGACCCCTGCTCTTACCAGCGCAGCCAGAGTGCTGTCGTAATAACGGCTTCGCTGGAACGAACGCAGCGGCTCTCCTATGAGAAAAAAGTTAAAAATAAAGTCATGAATAAAGGAATGGATAGAGCAAGGGTGGTTAAAAAGGCAGACCGCAGTCCAGATGTTGACTCAGGAATGTATTGCAGTGAACTGAACCAAGTACTTGTAAACTAATAAAAAAAACTAATATCCATATGAGAAAACCTGGCCGTGGTTCAGCACCTTCTGAGAAGGTTAAGGGCCTTGCTCGAGGGCCCAACAGTGGCAGCCTGGCAGTGCTGGGGCTTGAACCTCTGACCTTCTGATCATAACCACTTCAAATTGTCTTATTTACAGCCATGAACTAATCATCAATTAATAATGGTTTAGTATTAAAAGTATAAAAGTCTGTCGTCAACGCTTGCATATATTTGTTGTTTATCCGGCCCTTTGTAAGTCAGAAATTTTATGCATAACATACCAATAAGCTGTACATCAATTCTGAGCTTCATGAAATTGTTTTATAGAAATATTTTTAAAAAAATTTTTTTGAAAAATCTTATAAACCAAGTGGACAGACACTTATTGGCCATTTTATCAGGTACACTAATGATACCTACATGTTGTAGTTTTACTGACGAGTTCATCTGATTCAATGCACAGTCTGTCATTAACCTTCCACCGTGTTATACAACGGAAAGTGACCATTATAGCAGTACCACTGACTGACTATTAATCAGATGGTTTACCTTTCTCAGGACAGAAGTGATACTGACATGGTAGTTCAATTCAGTGCACTCAATGCAATAACAATTCAAAGCAATAACAGTAAACACTGTCATAAAGCAGCTTTACAGAAATCCAGATTTATATTTAGATCAGTATCTAATCAGTATCTATCAGTGTCAAGCCAGATGTGACAGTGGCAAGGAAAAACTCCCTGAGAAGACATGAGGAAGAAACCTTGACAGGAACCAGACTCAAAAGGGAACCCATCCTCGTTTGGGTGACAGTCGGCTAGTGGGATTATAAATTATTACAGAATACAGCTGTACAAGAGTGAAGACAACAGATGTACTACAGTTAGGAGCTGCCTACCTACAAAGCACACCTATGGCCAAAAAGACTAGCTACCTGGGAAAGACCTGGGCGTAATATTAGACAGCAGCTTGTCTTTTGAAAATCATATTTCCAATATTACTAAAACAGCCTTCTTCCACCTTAGAAACATTGCCAAGCTTAGGAACATTTTATCTGTATCTGATGCAGAAAAGCTAGTTCATGCATTCATGACCTCCAGACTGGACTAGTGTAATGCATTGCAAGGTGGTTGTCCTGCATCTTCAATAAACAAGCTACAGTTAGTCCAGAATGCAGCCGCCAGAGTTCTTACTAGGTCAAGAAAAGATGATTGCATAACCCCAATATTATCATCCCTGCACTGGCTACCTGTTAAGTTTCGAATTTATTATAAACTAGCACTACTTACGTACTTACGTTCTAACACGTCACAATCCACCACGCTCCATAAGATCTCAAAACTCTGGACTTCTGGTAGTTCCCACAATATCAAAGTCTACAAAAGGGGGTAGAGCGTTTTTGTATTTAGCTCCTAAACTTTGGAATAGCCTTCCTGACAGTGTTCGGGGCTCAGACACAGTCTCCCAGTTCAAACGTAGATTAAAGACATATATCTTTAGCCAGGCATACACTTAACACATACCATAACCTTGTACTTCAGTACATCTGATTAACTGCACATTATGATTTAGGGCTTACTAATATTATGAATAGCAGCTACGCTAATTCCTTTCCACTTGTTTCCCTTCTTCTACCCATCCCGAGGCACATAGAGATTGTGCCAGCTCCAGTAGACAGAGGCCAACCCTACGAGGATCCTGAGGCATCCAGAGATGGACCTGCTCCAGCCGGTTTCTGCCTCGTGAGGATTTGGGTATTCAAAGCAACGCTGCCAACCCTATGTGGACTTTGAGGAAGACAACAACCTCCAAATTAATATACACATAAAATTCTACGTGACTATAAATAAATGCAGAAAGGATATTGTTCATATCACACTCCCCAGTATCACGCAAATGAGGATGGGTTCCCTTTTGAGTCTGGTTCCTCTCAAGGTTTCTTCCTCATATCATCTATGGGAGTTTTTCCTTGCCACAGTCGCCTCAGGCTTGCTCACTAGGGATAATTTTGTCTAACATCTAGGACTGTTTGCATGTTTTTGTTTCTGTTTGCATGCTTTTTGTTTCTTATGTTCTGTAAAGCTGCTTTGAGACAATGTTCATTGTTAAAAACGCTATACAAATAAAATTGAATTGAACAGAATCTAGCATACTAATCATGTATTTATTGAAAATTAATTTACTGTAAGCATTATTAATGTTTAATCATATCTCAAAGGTATCGTATACGGTATTCTCAAATCGCGATATCAACTGCTCATTAGCTTACCTGCTTTAGTGCGGTCTTTCTCCACCAGGAGGCACACCCGGTCAAATAAGCCCTGCAGGCTCTGCATCCTCTCCTGTAGCCGCTTGCGACTCTGGGGACTGGCCAAGTCCGACTCTCTCTGCCACTCTACAGCCATGCGGTTACTTACGATGAAATCACAGCTGACCAGAGAACAGATGTGCACAGCCGCACCATGTTTTAGTCGAAGGGAGGACACAACATCCGCACCAGCGCTGATGCAACGGCTGTCCACTAGCACGCACACGCAAGCCGGGGTTGTGTTGGTCGTGGTATTGTTGGTCGTGGTATTGTTGGTCGTGGTACCGTAATCAACAGAACCACTGGCCACGGTCAGAGAAGTAGTACTACAGGCTGCCTGAATACATAAAGTACAAATTATAAATTAATTAATCTTAAAGCATATCTTAATACACTGAATATAGGACATTTATTTTTAACATAAATATAAAGACACCTAGTTAAAATGAAAAGGTATTGATAAAATGCCTGGGAGCCTCACTTGGGTCTTGCTTCCTGCTTTGACACTCTTGCTGCTTTACTCACAATGGGCCTCATTTATCAAGCTGGATACGAACGGATTTATGCGCAAATCGTTCATACGAGCGTTTACAGAAAGTTCATGAAAATCCTGTGAATTCGGAAAAACGTTCGTATCCTACTCCTGCTCCTGAGTGTGTGTAAATTTATGCATAAGAAAACTAACTAATGTAAACCTCGACTTGATCGACTTCAAATCATATAAATCATACAAACCCACAAATTAAGACAAATACAATTAATCATTCAGTGACCAAAGAAATGGCGCCGTATAAAAGGAGGACGGGCCGGTTTGTCTGCGCATAGCCGTAAGCCGTAAACAAAGGAAGATTTAGCGCTTATTATTATGATTGTATAATATTTTTTTGGCATAGAAGCGAATCAAGATCATTTCCACTTCTGCCTTTCAGCCTGTACACTTGAACTTATAAGGAGATTTGTGGGCTTCATTACACGCAAATGAGCTGTGTCGGGAGTGCACTTTGCACACTACGGGTGATCAACATACGCACACGAGTACGAAGAAAATCAGTCTTTCCCAAACTTTTGTAAGTCCTGCGCAAAATTTTTGTTCGGTTTGGCTTCCACAAACATTTACACACAACTCTACTGAAAGATTGCTAAATGAGGCCAAAAGATGTTAAACATTTTTCACACTAAAGACCATTTTAAATTAGGCCAAAATAGTTTTAAAAATGACAAGGTCCTCCTATAAATCTCACCTGTGTTTTAACACAAGAGGTGGACAGAGGTTCCTGAAAGTCCAGCTCTTCAGACAGCAGGGCCTGGTTACTGAATCTCTGTCTGTCCCTCTCCTGTTTCTCCAGCACAGCATCCTTTCTGCTCTTCTTCTCTTCTCTTGCTCGTATAGGGTCAGATTTAGGCAAATGGGACAGAGGTGATGTATTAAAAACTGTCCTAGCTGCACCATCTGAAACAGGTGCCTTCACAGCATAGAGCATCTTCCTCTTCTTCTCATCCTTCTCCTCTTCTTCTTCACTCGAATCCTCCACCCGGACGAGTCTGGAGCGTTTGGCTTTTCTGTAGTGGAGGCTTCTCGTCTCTCCAGCAGTCCTAGTTTGTCTGAGATGAACTCTGCGCCGTGTGGCATACTGTCGTCTCCCATCTATGTATGAGTCTTCAGGGACAATCTCTACTCCAGCCTCCTCTTCCTCATCAGAAGCACTATCAGAGTCTTCCTCGACTTCACTTTCATTGACCACAAAACTGTCCTCTTCATATGTCTCGTCCTGCTCAGGTACCTGCACACAGAGGACCAAGTGCTTCCCATTAGTTATGGATAACATATTATGGATTTTTTTTTTTTTAATTTATTTTTATTTATTTATATTTACAGACTAAATTGTGTGGAAAAACACATTATACATTACACTCTGTAGGGGAAAAAATGTGAAATCTCAAACCAGTATACATTTGATCTAATACAAACTGATCTATGATAAGTGTGTCCAAATACTGTCATAAAACAAACGAATACACCACCACTACCACGTGACATGATAACATACTTTCTCAAGATCCCCCAGGAGTAACCATGTTAGACCTAAACTAATATCTGTCCATTTTTAGCTGCACTCCTCAGTGTTGTTTACCTTGGTTCCACCCTGTCCAATAAATTACAAATCTTATTTCCAACTAAATATAAGTTCAGCATTGAGCTTCTGAATACTGTTACTAGATATTGCAATTTTGTCACAATTATGTTATCTCTGTATAACTTCCGCTGTCGATACAGAATTCCTTAGATTCTTAAAACTGATTCTGCAGCTGACTTTTAAGCTCAGAAAATGCACGATACAGACTGTCCCTCTAAGTACCCACTCTACTCACCTGTGAGAAGATGTTCATGTTATGCACGGGCCTGTGCGCCATTCTGAATTTGTTTGAAATGGCAGGGCTCTTTACAGATTTCAGATAAACTCCATGCATCTCAGAATCTGAAAAAGAGAAGCCATTACTCAAAGCACATTTCCAAATTTCCAAACGAGATACCCTTATTTATACTGGTCAGTTCAAATCAGGTTATCCAAAATTATAACCATTCCCTTTTGGGGAAACCTTGTCTCAAAGGTAATTCCAATACATAATTAGATACTTCATTAGACGATGCTTTAAAGGAGTTCAAGTCAAATACAACATAGTCTTTAGGGGAGGGCACTGTGCAAAAGAATGCACTGTGCTAAAGATTGCATTTAAATAAACAAAATAAAATTCATAAAATATAAGCAAATTTTTTAAATTAAATCGTCAGGTACAACCACAAATTCCGATTCAACATTTCATATACCAATTTTCAAAATGTCTTATTTTAAAAATGCATTCGAAAAGTGGATGCAAGCATATTAATCCATAATATGAAGCTTTTTTCGTACCATTAAGACCTTGAGAGAATTGAGTGGCGTCCACTACAAAACCTTCCAAAGACTTGTTCAGTTCTTCTCCATCACATTCATCAGAAGAGACAGAGCCTCCTTCTTCAGACAGCTCTGCCTCTTCATCCAGGAACTGCCTCCCATCTCTGTGCACTGCCTTCTGGGAGATTAAAGAGTGGACCCAGGTCAAAGGATAAATGTATGTGACATTTTTGGTGGCTACATTTTGTTAAAAAAACATGACATGACATTAAAATGACCTTCTTCACCTGCATGCAATGTGTGCAATACTGGATGAGAGCTGCTTTTACCTTAGATTTCACCTTAAGAGGATGTGAACGTTTAGAAGGCTGAAACACTTTGGGCCGACAAAATGAGTCTTGCTTAAAGTCGTCGTCTGAAACAGCTTCCCCGTCACTCTCCTCTGACTAGAAAATAAAGCCAATCAATCATGACTAAAAAAAAAAAAGAGCGGACGCAGACTCTTTCCTGTAGAAAGAATGTGTTTTGTGAAAAATTCATAGACGTACCATATTTAATCGAGCGACTCGCTTTCTAGGCGCCTGGACAGGAGACTCGACATCACTGATTTTTGATTGCTAGAAAAAAAATAATGTTCACAAAGACACAGTCACACGACATTAGTGTAGAGCACAAATTTATCAGCAGCACATCCATAAGGATTCAAAAAAAGGATCACATATACCTTCAATTATAGAAATGAATCAAATTTTTTAATGTCATATATGAATAAATTCAATAAATATTTGAAAAGGTATTAAATAAACAAATAAGTAATATTTATTTCACTGTAACCAATTTATCAGACATTGATTAGAATCTGACTATTATCAGACTATTAAAAGGACAGACAAATGGTGTGTAAAAAAAAATACAGTTTTTAAAACTGATGTGTAAATAGCCTGGTCACATATCAATGGGAGGCTAGAAAATCCAATCGAATTGTATCATAGCAGATAAGGTGGTATCATCAAATATCAAATTATGAATTTGAAATCATACTGCATAGCGTGGAAGCCTGAGGTTTACACCCTTATTAATGACTGTGCTCTAGTAAATTAATGCTTGGAGAAATTTATCAGGAAAACAGGCCATGGTTCATACACGTTTTTTCATGTTCAAATTATACCCTCACATTTGAGCAAGCAAGTGTCTTCATAGTGCTTTTTCTACTAAATGCTATGTCTTTTGAGATATTAATGAAAACACCGCCCAGTCTGGGTCAAGACATTCTAGCGCAAAAGATTACACGGTAAAATGATGATGATTAGAAAGCTGGGTTTTGTGTTAAGACTGGCCTAATTCAAGCAGTGTGCCAAGCATGTTTTGTAGTGCGTCTTACATCTGGAGATGCCAGGGGATTGGGTCTTCCTTGACGTCCTGGTTTTCTTATGACTGATTCCTCATCACTATCACTGATCGCTGTTTCTGGACAATTCAAAATCACAAAGAAACAGATGAATAAACACAAAATTTCCATAAAAAACTGCTATAAATTGCCATGTGGTTGACCAATCAACTGGATAATCCATTTCCATGTCTTTGCTCACTCCTGGAGCCTCAACTTAGTTATTCTACTAGACATGAGCCCTGCCTTTTACACAGTTTTCAAAGGACTTCCTTACCTATTTTACTTAAAGACATGTCCTTATTCATTAAAGAAAACACCCTCAAAATGGCTAGATCAATTCCAGTAGCTAATATAATTGGCTAGGCAGCAAGTCAATTCTAGCTAAGAGCAAATATTTCAAACTTACACAGGATGAATAATGTTTTCAGGCAAAATGATATAGTTGCCATAGAACAAATATCATCTTCTAATAGTTTTAGTTAAATAATAAATGTTAATTTCCTGAATAATTTAATTTCATCAGTTAAAATGCCAACTTTTCACTTTTATAATACTTAAGTACATTTCAGCTTCATCTTTTTACTTTCACTTGAGTACATTCACATGAAGCTAGATACTTCTACTTTTAATTAAGTAAGATTTTGAGACATTATCTACACTTTCACTTAAGTATAATTTCTCAGCACTTCGTCCACCCCGGCTCAAGACTAAAGCCTTGTTGATCCTTAGTAAGAACGTTTTCATTGGCTCAATATCAGCTCTCAACAAAACTAGACCATAACACTCTAATATTTTAGATATTGGGATCATTGTAGACCCAAATAGATATTAATGTCAGTTCAGCACCACCGCTAAACTCAGAACCTACTTCTTTAACTGTTTTGGTAGTTTCATTAACAGATGACTATTTCAACACAGTTCTCATTGGCATTACCTCCAACTCCTTCCTAAGCCTCATGTCATTCAGATCTCAACCCTCAAGCCTGGTAACATAATTTACTAACTGCACTACATAAAACAACAAAAGTAATGCATACTTTTCAAAGTCATTTCCTCACTTATAAACTCATCCTCTTTGTCTGATGGTTTTCCTTCCCTACAAACCCACTCATACCCCCGGACCATCCACTGCTGGCTATTCTACATCCAAATGTCATAGCTTTGGTACCATGGCCTCTGTTGAACACCCTGCATCAAGTCGTCTTCTGTTTCCTCACAACCACAGTACCCCCACCACCTGTTTCTTGGGTTAGTGAAAAGAGCTAAATAAACAAACTATATTATTATTACACACCCAAGAACAGTCCTAAATAACAAACCCAGTCATAAACATTGATGGAAAATTTCATTTGCAGCTACTGCAAAAAAAAAAAATAAATAAATAAAAAATTTAACTGACCTGTAAAAGCATGAGCTCCATAAACAGGTTTCCCTGCATCAAGCAGAGACCTCCGACACAATCTGTTCCCTGTTCCACGTGGCTGTGCTTGTGAGTGCAATACTTTAGGTAAGAGTTCAAGATTTCTGCTTTTTGGAGACACAAATGACGGATTCGGGGTAGAAGCATTTGGTCTTCCCAAACTCTCTCGCTCAGTGATTATGGGTGACAGGTTAGTCTTGTCTATGAGAGATGGTAGCTTTTTGTCCATTGGACACACTCTGGGGGTTGACATATGTCCAAGAGAGAAGTTGTTGGAAGATGTATTGGGTTTGTTCAGGGTTAGTGAGGTGAAAGTTTGCGCTCGATCAGCTGTGGGTTCTGCGGTCATGTCAGAAGCTGGTTCTGCAGTTTCCTCCTCTTCAGAGTCAAAAGAAAACCCAAGGTCAAAGTTCACAGAAAAAATGTCCTGAGAATAATTAAAAGCCTCAGACCTCTGCTCAGATGGTGGTTTGTGTACTGGGCTCTTGGAAGACTCTTCAGTAGTAACAATATTTGATGCACCCCCTACATTTTGTGTGACCTGTTTCCGTTGGTCAGTGGCCTGTCTGTTGACGGGAATCACAGTGTTTTTGTTTGGAGTCTCAATGTTTGGTAATGATATTTGTAAGAAAGCCTCATCATCACCAAACAAGTCAACACTTTCATCTAAGCTAGTGAGCTGAATTTTAGACTCTACAGGTAGATTGGTGTTTTTATGTGCCCTATCATCCACAGCGTCATCGAAAACCTCATCCCAGCTAGGGCTGTTGGCGGTACTGTCCGGACCAGCAGGAACAGTCTCACTAGGCAACATTACAGATTCAGGAGGGGCTCCTGCTATGTTACAGTCCAGAGAGTCAGAGTCCAACGAATTATCATGTTCATCAAGGTCGAAATTGACCTGGAAATGATCAACCTCTTCCCTCGGACTACTGCAGATCTCATCTGATTCACCAAAGTGAGCAGGTTCATTGAGGCTTAATGAGCAATGTAGATCAAGACATTCAGGTGGAGATCTAGACAGAAGATGTTTGACATTGGATAGAATAATTTCCAAGCTTCCAGCAGATTGACTGAAATTGTAGAGTTTTTGACAGACATCCCATTTGGGTAAATAGAACATTTCCTCAACAGGCTTGAGGGAAGTATCAGGGCTTGTCTTAAGGCCCTTTGTGTGTTCAGGAGAACTATGTAGCTGCTTATCTTTGCTTGACAGTATAGTCTCAGAATGCTCTTTTAAATCAGTCTGCATAGCATTATCAGTATTATCATTATCTGCATCATTATTTGCAAGGTTATCATCGCACCGAAACACACTTAAATTTTCTTTAGTGGCATCACAGTCAGACTCGGAAGACACTTTGTCTTTTAATAAAGTCCATGAAGAAGGTCTTGCTTGGTCCTTCTTATCCAAGTTGGTTTTTGAGACAGAATGGCTGGCATCTCGACCAACAAGTCTAGGTTTAGATCTTTTCTGCCGAGGATTTTTTTCACATGTAGGTTTCGCTTTTTTGCCATCCTCCTCACAGCCAACAACATCCTCCTTTTGTAGATATGCTTTGACCTCAGATTCATATCTGCAGCCACTCTGTTGGAATAGAAAATTGATTAAATTAGAGCAGGAATAAAATGTAAAAAAAATTTTGAAAATATTTTAGAAAATAACTTTAGAAATGTTCTGCACAATTTTTTAACTTAATTGTGGATTTTAAATGACTTTCGAGAAGCGACTTTTGAGAGATTGCGACCTTATGAGAGCTACCTGTGGATCAGATATGGATATGTGAACTTACAGTAATTTCCTTTTCCTAAGGATAAAAAAGGTAACTGGTCACCAACACCATATCCTCAGAAGAAAAATAGTTACATCTGCAAGTTAAATCAGTGCTTTGTAACAGTCTGTAAGTTTCCTGACACAGGAGTGTCTTCAGGACCGCTTTGCAGTTTCTCAGCCACATGGCAAGCTGTGTGTTCTTTTTATTAACTTCAAGAGAGAGAAGAAACAGAGGAAAGATGAGGGATTGACTAGTTTATAGCTACTATAATCCAAGTGATAAGAGGAACATATAGCTCCATAGAGTTATTACTGCACCTAGTGGTCAAAAATGGAAAGTGCAACAAGTGCTAGTAGAGACCCACTGGGGCAAGAATCACGCTAATCCATGCTCATGAGAGGAGCAGCGGACAGGAACAGCAATCGTCTTGCCAGATTGGGCTAGTTTAAAAATACTCCGCAGTCACAAAGATCTTGTTTTATAGATGAATAACTGAAATTAATCTAATAAATTCCCACGAACAAAGAGAAAGTGCAAGTGCATAGACACAGTGTGCATCTGACCCATATTTTGGGGGGCTAGTTTCAGGTCTTTTGTGTGGTTTTGGAGATGTATTTGGGCTTGAAATTTTGCGGAAACCTGGCAACCTTGATTAATGACATTAAGTCTACTGTGTTCTTCCTGCGTTACTTAAAAGTCAAGCAGGGCAAATTAAATGGGCTTTGTTTTGAACAAATGAGAGTGAGGCTTATCCCAGAATTAGATTCTCTGACTCTAATCCTCACCTCTTGTCTCCATTAGCCATTCATGTACAGCTAAGTCACTTGTCCCTGGTCTACTTCCAGCTTCGTGCACTTATATAAGTGTTCTCCGAAGTGTTATGTAAGGAACAGACAGTCTGGCTTTTGAAAGGAGACCAGGAAAGAACAGGGGAAACAGAAAAAAATTATGGATATTTCACGTCATCATGGAAAGATGAGATGAGCAGTGCGGGATTACCAAATCAATAAAATGTACTGATCATTGTTCAAAACAAATAAGAGGTCACTTAGGCTTAGCTTAAAACTTAAAAAATAACAGACAAACTTAAAAGTAGTTTATTATAGTATTATTACTAGGTAACTGGATACCTATGTGAAAGAAGTGCAAAGTTATGGACACGGCATTTAGAGGATATTTTACATTTTTGTTCCATTTTACAAAAAGATGGTTATTTTATCAGGATTACTGTGCAATCACCTTAAGCATTGAAATTTCTGCTATAAATCTACATAGCACAAAACAGAAATGTAAATAGAAACGTAATGACAGTGAAGGAATTAGAATAAAGAAAGCTGTTAATTATATAAGGAATAACACACCACAGACTGTGCGTTTATACAAAAATAATGTACAGGGGGGGTGTGATACAGCACAACGAGAAGCAGAGTGCCACTACCCACTCCATTTTACCGGAAAGCATAAACTCCTCTGTCTTGAAGACTTTCCTGTGCCAGGGAACTTTGCAAAGCACTGTGACTGTTACAAAATGCATACTACCGAGACTCCTTTCATAAATGTTAAATAAATGCAGAACTGAATACAGCCTGTGTTCGTGTATGATGTACCTCTAGGATGTATGCTTTACTTCATACACACACAATTAATGAGTGAAACGTACATGCAGTCACATATCCTGATCGTGTAGGTTCATGCTAGTTTCTTCAATTTGAAAAATGTTACACAAAAACTTTTGAGCAAGAACGCCCCCTTGTGGGGAATTGTTCACTGGGTCAGCATGAATGAGTAGGTTTCAGGGTCCTAAAGGTAATGTGCATCCTGAAAAACTCATTGCCAATATAGTCTGCATTTTATGACTCAACTATTTGCAAACATTTGAAATCATTTGAAATGATATGGTCTGCTGGACCACGGAGTCTGTATGTGCAGCAGCCCAAAATGATGCACAGACATAATCGCAACTGAAGATAGTGGCATATGAACAAAATGGCCTCCCTGAGTTCCCCCAGATTTCCTCACCTTCTCCTCCTCCTGTCTCATCTGGTCAATGAGTTCCATGATGGCGGTGAAATGGAGGCAGCGGCTTGAGTGGTCCACTCTGTGTGTTGGAAGAGGCTGATTCTGCCAGTGTCTCCATTCCCAAAGAGACAAGTCTCTCACTGGACCCTTCACACACTCATCCTGTGCAAACATCACACATACTCATCTACATGCTGGATGCATGTACGTCATTAAATTATAGGGGTGTAACAATACATTGTGATGTGTGGAATTCATAAATTTAAAATATGTAGAGCGCGCACTGGTCATGTGATCATAGAGAGCCTGCTATAGCTCAAGACTGCAAAGATCTATGCACATTATTCTTTATATGGTTGTGACCACATTATAACAGTTAAAAAGAGCTCTTCAATAGCTTTCAAACAACACCAAAGGCTGCGGAAATCGGGCATTTTAGCCGACTTTGGTGCTCTATTTCTGCTACGGAGCTCATTAGGTTTCACTCGATCATTTCAAAATTAAATTAAAAAAGTCTTTTCAGTCATAATTTTTCTTAAATATTCTGAGAATCGAAATCGTGAAGAAGCATAGCTGCATATAACAAAACAAAAGCTGCACATTAGAATGTAACAAAATTAAACAAGGCTAATTAAACAGTAGCTCTGGCCAAGAGAGCTAATGTGTGCTTATGTGCAGAGTTGTCAGGTCTCAGCAAAAATATCCACCCCAACCACATCTCAAAAACTACGCAGAAAGCTCTGAACCTGCCCAAAAAAACTCAAAAGAAGTTCCCTGTGATGCACACACATTTCTAATTTGTTGTTTCAAAATTATCCCAGTCTAGTATAAAAATCTCAACCCTGGCAACCATGCTGGCGTGGTTCAAGGGGGTGAGCATGTCTAAAGCAAAGTTTGCTTTATTTCTGCTGTCATGTAGCTCTCTGTAGCTCAAACATGCTTTTTAAATCTTTTTTTTTTTAAAAACCGCTGTAGCCTCTCCTGATTCTTTTACATCTTTGGTTTTAAAGGTTTACATCTTTGAACTCATGTAATATAAGCTGTATTTTATGACAAAAAGCCTACTTTATTATGCAGTTATGCAGACATACCAAATCGAGGGCCTCATATTCAACTATATGAAATTAAACGCTGTATCGTTACACCCCTAATGTTTGGACCATTGTTCTAAGCGAGACGAATGTACCTGTTGTTGTGGCTCTGTGTTAAAGCACAGGAAAGAGGAGTGCCTGAGTCTGGGCTGGGCTTCATTCTCACCCAATTTCATGGTAGATGACCACTCAGCCTCTTCAGCAGGGGTGAGAAAGCCATCCTCCTTCACACGCCCCTGCACGCCATCCACTAAAAAAAAAAAAACAGAATGGAAATAAAGCCACCTGCTAATTGATTTGCATTTACGCATAGGATTTGTTCCCTGATATATAAAATGTAATTTTCATGCATAAATATCAACAATGAAATGCATGTATCTGGAAACATATGAGCCTCTAAAATAAAAATACTTAGGTCCAGTGATTTTAGTGGTTATTTTTCTATTTTTTAACATAAATGTGCATATTAATATGCATATTAATATGCAAGTACCAATGACACTTCAGGCTGTTCAGTTAGTACCTTGGGCGTCAGGGTTGAGAAGAGACACTCTCCTCATACTGAGTGACTGTCGTCCATTGCTGGAACGCCTGCTGCTCTCTTTGCCCTCGAACTGGCCACACGTAATGTGCATCTTGAGCAAGGTGGGAGTGACACCAGTAGGCAGCATGCGGGGGCTGTAGGGGAACATGGAGAAGCTTTGCTTGCTTCCCATGATGCGTTTATTCACGCTGCGCCTGTTACTCTGGCTCTGGTTATAGATCTGTGGAGTAGATGAGATCAGCATGCAGATATAAAACAAATAAAAATGATAAAAAGGAGTCGATATGAAAAGATCAGACGATAAACAGCTCATAACAAAAGACTTGCATTTCAAAGTGTCTCTTATAAACAGGGCAGGTTACTTATCACATTCACACGTTATTTCTGTCTATAGTACAAAAGACATTTGAGTGTGATATCTATAAAATCCAACATCATAGTTTGCAGAATGTCACAGGAGCTTCGTACGTTCAAAGTGACATAACACTCTAGTAGAAGAGCCAGAGTGATGTTAGGCTAAAGACATTGCTAAAGTATTTTTAAAACAAACTTGCTTTCTTTGACAAACAGAATTGCTTTCTTAGACATTTACCAGGAATGTTTGTGCTAAAAAGGGTAAAACACCCTGTTGTAATTATATATATACTAGCCTAGCATAACATTAATGGTATAACTGTTTGAGATGTCCTTATTATAACAGACCATTGGGATGACTGGTAGGCTAAAACGCAGTGAAAATAAGAATCTGACCCAACATTAAGTTATTTGGTTGGGGAATCAAAAACATGCAGAAATACAATATTTTTTTTTTCTTTTACATTGTAGTATAGCTAATTAGAATACAATGAGGAATGATTAATAAAGATTAATTATAAATGAGAGAGGTTTATTTGAATGGACTCACCCTTTCCTCTCGTCCTTCAGCCAGTATGACCACTATGCGCCCCTGCCTGTGGCGCCCGGTTCGGCCCATTCTCTGCACCAGACGGATGGGACTTTTCTGAGCATCGAAGCAGACGATTAGGTCTACCTCTCCAATGTCGAGTCCCTCTTCACCCACACAAGTAGAGACCAAGGTGTTAAAGCCGCCCTCTCGGAACCTCCGCACCACCTAATTTTGATATATATAAATGATATAAACTATATACAAATATATACTGCATAAATTATATAAACTAGCTACCATACCATGTTCTATTTTAGGACAGCAATAAAAAAATAAATAAGGAAATGATAAATTAAACAAGTGGAGATACATTACTATGTCCTAATATTTTAGTCTCCTGCATGATGAGAAAATCTGATGTGAATTGGACTGGAGTGTGTTTATCATATTGTTTGAACAGCTTTTAAAGATTCTGGGCATTTCAACAGGTGTGAACGTCATTAATTCAAATAAACAGGAGAGGAATAGTCCAGTTCTGTTGCTCCTATATGATCATAGCACACTAAATTTAATTTTTTTTAATTTAAAACTAGAAATAATCAGAAGGTTTTAGAATTTTGAAAAAAAAAAAAAGGAAATCTTGACTATTCAATATTCCAGATGTTGCACAATTTCTAGTTCACTCTTTAAATTTAAGCAAATATTTGATATTGACCATGTTAACTCCTTTGCACAAAAGGGCAGATTTTCCATGAGTCTTATCCCTTCCACTGAATCATGTGTTCAGACGACACACTGATGGATTTGATCTAACATGGATCATCAGGTTTTACACAAACTTGTGGAGTCTGTGCCAGCTTGAGTGCACACCATCATTAAAGCAAAAAGGCGGCATAGCAAATACTAAGAAATTCTGAAAATCATGTAAATATTTCAAAGATTCTACTAAGTTGTTGCTGCTATCATTTGTGAAGAAAACCTTAAATTGAAAAAGAAAGCATTTTCACTAGCAGTGTCATTTTAAAAAAATCATTTTATATATCTATCCATCTATCTATATAAAATATTTGTGTGTGTGTGTGTGTCTTTATTTATTGTAAACATATTGCATTATATACAGTCAGGTCCATAAATATTGGGACAGTGACACAGTTTTGGTAATTTTGCCTCTGTACACCACCACAATGGATTTGAAATGAAGCAGTCAAGATGTGACTGAAGCGTAGACTTTCAGCTTTAATTCAAGGGGTTTAACAAAAATATTGCATTAACCATTTAGGAATTACAGCCATTTTTTACAGAGTTCCTCCATTTTCACAGGCTCAAAAGTAATGGGACAAACTAATATAATCATAAATATTAGGATTATTTTTATTACTTGGAGGTAAATCCTTTGCAGTCAATGACTGCCTGAAGTCTGGACCCCATGGACATCACCAAATGCTGAGTTTCCTCCCTTGAGATGATTTGCCAGGTCTTTACTGCAGCCATCTTCAGTTGCTGCTTGTTTGTGGGTCATTCTGCCTTCAGATTTGTCTTCAGTAAGTGAAAAGCAGCTCAGTTGAGTTGAGGTCAGGTGACTGACTCGGCCATTTAAGAACATTTAATTTCCAAGCTCTTGGGCTGCTTTCACAGTATGTTTTGGGTTGTTATCCATCTGTACTGTGAAGCGCTGTCCTATCAGTTTTGCAGCATTTGACTGAATCTGAGCAGAAAGTATAGCTCTGTACACTTTAGAATTCATCCTGCTACTTCTATCAACAGTCACATTATCAATAAGCCCCAGTGACCCAGTTCCATTGGCAGCCAAACATGCCCATGCCATAACACTGCCTCCACATGTTTGACGGATAATGTGGTATGCTTTGGATCATGAGCCCTTCCTTTCCTTCTCCATACTTTTCTCTTCCCATCATTCTGGTACAAGTTAATTTTGCATCAGAACTGGTCAGGCTTTTTTTAGAGGTTTTTAGCAAAGTCTAATCTGGCCTTTGTGTTCTTGAGTGTTACCAGCGGTTTGCATCTTGAGGTAAACCGTCTGTATTTACATTCATGAAGGTGGCTCTTGATTGTAGACTTTGACAACGATAGGCCTACCTCCTCCAGAGTGTTCCTGACTTGGCTAGATGTTGTGAAGGGGTTGTTCTTCAATAAGAAAAGAATTCTGCAATCATCCACTTTAGCTGTTTTCTGTGGTCTCCCAGGCCTTTTGGTGTTGCTGAGCTCGCCAGTGTATTCCTTCTTTTTAAGAATGTACCAAATTGTTGATTTGGCCCTCCTAAAGTTTCTGCTATCTCTCTGATAGGTCTGTTTTGGTTTTTCAGCCTAATGATGGCCTCCTTCACTTGCATCAACATCTCTTTGGACGGCATATTGAGAGTTCCCATGAACAGCTACCAAATGCAAATTCAACACTTGGAATCAGCTCCAGACCTTTTATCTCCTTAATTTATCATGATATAAGGAGGAAACAGGCCACTGCTTATCAGTCAATTGTCCCATTACTTTTGAGCCTGTGAAAATGGAGGGACTCTGTAAAAAATGGCTGTAATTCCTAAACGGTTAATGCAGTATTTTTCTTGAAGCCGTTGAATTAAAGCTGAAAGTCTACACTTCAGTCACATCTTGATTGCTTCATTTCAAATCCATTGTGGTGGTGTACAGAGGCAAAATTACCAAAACTGTGTCACTGTCCCAATATTTATGGACCTGACTGTACTTTCCTTCTATTTTCCTACAGGAAACCATAAGAAAGCAGATAGCACTGAACATGTGCACAGCTCTTAGACTCATGGTTGAGGTGTTACCTCAAGCTGCTCCTTCTGAGTGAACCCTCGCACCCCTTTCCCAGCTGATGCTTGCCCCATAAAGGTCATGACCCTGACAAGGGGATGGTGACGATTAAGCATCTCAGCGATCTCCTGAACACTCTCACGAAACGATGAGAAGATCATCACTCTTGTACTCTCTGGTTTGTCCACAGAGTCTGGAGCACTGCCTAGACCAATGAAATCAGAGAAGATTTTAATTTCAGCCTGGAGAGCACTTGGACTTGGAAATAAGCTAACGACACTGACCTTTTAATTATACGATACTGTACAAGTAAGTACACATGAGATAACTATTCGTACATGAGAACTATATTGTTGATTTGCAATTATGCAGCTCAAATATGTAAAGAATAATACATGACAGGGTGTGTTGTTATAGGACAATAATCAACAACGTGGTGGTGGTATCACCCCAAAGCTGATAATTTTCCAAAAACAGCATGTCCCGGAGTGTTTTATTCCTCTTCAACCACAGCAATTTGCCAGTGCTAACAATTTTTTATTTATTAATGAACAAAGCATCTTCCTTTTTTATTCTTTTACAGTTACTTTTAATGTTGTGGAACCTCCATGACGCAAGTTATTTCCTGTTATTAGTTACATTATAAGTGCTATAAACAGTCGTTCCCTCACCAGCCTCTTTACTCTCTCGAAGCGAATAAGCCATAAAATGCAGCTTGTCATGTAACCAAGAAACAGCAAATCCCTCCAAAAACCTGTGATTTGCTTTTTAACCGGAACTAATGTTACTGTTAATCAGCACCTTCTGGTCAACAGTATTGTGGTATAATATATTTTAACGTCTCTGTCATTTACATTACATAGATAATCTCTACAAGAATGCCTAAGGTTTACAAAGTTAGGTGAATTATCTTTGGTCTGTATTCATGTTAAATATAGGGTTCATGGAATTAGAGAGTGGTAAACTGTACCTGATGTCTTCACCCATGTCCTGAAATGCTCTTGTATCACCTCGTCCAGTTTCTGAAGTTTTGGATGGCTGTAGAAATACTGCTCTTCAGGACCTGAAAATTGAACCAGTTAGTCTGAGCCGAGCATTTTTGCTGAGTATGAAGATCAAGTTAAAGATTTCATTAGTATTGAATTGCTATGCAGTGCTGATGCATCACTCATGCTTCATTCTATACTGATTAGACCTAGAATTGCTCTTCTGCTGTTTGTCACCTATTGACAGCCCATCCTGCTGAGTGTGGTCCTTTCTTATACTATATTAGAACAAAATTTTGTTGACTTTTTTGGACAGGATTTTGACTGTGCCTGAATTTGCTCTGTCATTCACTTGTACACAATTTGCTATATACATTGTTCTATGTAGGACACAGCTCTGAGGGAGAAACCAGAGCAAATTCAAACAACACATATTACTAAAGGCTCCAGAAATACATCGTCAAAACCCACCATTAAACAATCAATGTAATGTGGAACATTACAAATTACCCAGCAACCTGAAACCATGATAATACAGAAGAATTATAAGTATTTTGCATTATGTATATACATTTACATAACGTTTGACACTCTGGTATTCATCCTAAAGTAAACTGTGTGCTGAAAGAAATCGTGACTATTAGTAGTGTACTATAATGAACTATTGAGGAAATGGCTACAAAATGGCTGCACCACAAATAGTGTAGTGTACTATATAGTGAATAGGGAACAAATCCAGACACAGCATTTCTGTTAATAGATGGTCTAAGGTTAAGGGCCTGTAAAAGCCTATTATAAATCATGTACATGATATCGAGCTTTATAAATAAGCTTAAATTTCTTTCAGTTGATGAGTAGAATAAAATACTTTTGGTAGTGCTGAGAAACATGGCCTCCATTTCCCTGTACAGATCCATGAAGACAGGGTTGCGCTGCAGCTCATTTCTGGCCCGTGCAGTCTCTGAGAAAATACAAATGAATCACAACTCACAGCTTATTTTTGAAAGTATGTGAATTAGCTGAAAAAACTACAATACTTATATGCACACTGAATATATGTGTTATACAGAATATATGTGTCTTATATGCACACATAGCATTTAAATATGCAATAGAAATAAAGAAGAAGCAGTGAAGCTTTTTTTTTTTTTTTTTTTTTTAAACAAATCAGTTTAAATCCCTTAAGGTACCTTTAGCACCTGACATAATGTTCTGTGTGAAAAGAAAGAGAGATCTGAGGCCCATCTGCTGCAGGAGCTCGTAACCATGGTAGAGGCTAATACACAGAGCGAAATCCCCCTCCAGTGCACCGTGCTGTGCTCCCTGTCACCAAAACAATCCCATAAAAGTCCAATATTACACACAGTCTTCACATTTTAGCACCATGGTCACATTTTAGGTTAATCGGGTAAATAATTTACAAATGACAAAACTCCACTAGCAAAAGTAAGCTTGTATAAATACATCAAAAATCCATCATCAAATCTGCAACTGTGATTGTAACCCAAGTTTAGTGAGGACTAGCCTCATATTAGAAGTTCCTGCTACAAACTGTCAAATCTTTGCATGTAATCCATAATGAGAGACAAAAGAATTACAGATTTACAAAATTGACTATAGATTTGAAATGTATAAAAGTACAATTTCAATTTGACACACACTTACATCTGAAAAATAACTATTACCATTATTTACAATAGTAATAATAATATATTAGTAGTAGTAGTAGTAGTAGTAAAAGTATAAACATAGTCTTTGTGAGCTCAAGATGTCTAACACTTTAGCTCAGATTTAAACTGTTATACCATGAGATGCGATGGAGGGTTGCGTCTGAACTGGTCTCGCGCCAGAATGACCTGGTACTTTGTGAGGGAGCGAATGTCACGCTGGTTAAGCACACCCATCTGGGTCAGACGAGATGTAAACCTTTCCAAAACCTTCAGAGAACAAAAGTGAGCTGTTAGATAACATAATACACTAGACCTGTTATACAATACAAAATAAATAGTGCTTTTTTCCAGTGTCCCAGTTTCAGACACACACAAAAGATTTTGCACAGAGGATATCTGAGAAAGGCATTTTTTTATTTATTTTCCTTTTTTAATGTTTTATCATGGATAACGAACCCCCAAATTAATAAACGAGTTAAAAAGCACAGTCAAATCTATGCATTTCACAGAAAGGTAAGTGGAGACATTAAAATAATTACTGCTAAACAGACAACACAAGGAATATTTACAATAGCCTTACACACAGGACGTAACTATGTTATCCTATCCATTTTTACAAAATGAAAGAAAAAAGTCAACATGACGTTCCAAGCAAGACTATGAGCAGATTACAGGAGATCTTGGCTCTGCCGTGAACTCACTGACATCACTGAAAGGGATGGGCAATGTGGATCAGGTTGATTCTTCTGTTCAGGCCCAATAAATACTCATAATGATAGAGTGATACTTAGTTGACAGTAGCATCTGAAATTAACTAAAAATTGATTGTTTAGTTTCTCTCATCTGTTGTATACAGCAGGATCCTGCATCTGGACTGGGATTCCAGCAGATCCAACAAAAAAGTTGTGAGAGCAAGCAGTTTTTATTTTCATCCACCAACGGTATGTAGACGCCTTACCATCACACCACTGCTTTTTGAAGATCCCATTCTAAATTTAGTCCCCACTTTTGCTATTATAACAACCTCCACTCTTCAGGGAAGACGTTCCAATAGATTTTGGAGCATGGCTGTGGGGATTTGTTCCCATTCAGCTACAAGAGCATTAGTGAGCTCAGGCACTGATGTCAAATGAGGAGGCCTGGAGTGCAGTTGGTGTTCCAGTTCATCCCAAAAGTGTTCATAGGGGTTGAAATCAGGGTCTGTGCAGGACGCTCGAGTTCTTCCACTCCAACCTTGGCAAACCAGGGCTTCATGGACCTCACAGAGGCGTTGTCATATGCTGGAAAATGTTTGGGCTGCTTAGTTCCAGTGAAGGGAAATTCTATACAATTGTGTGCTTCCAACTTTGTGGCAACAGTTTAGGGAAGAACTATATATAGGTGTGATGGTCAGGCGTCTTCAAACTTTTGGCCATATAATGTATGAAACCTCCAGGACAAATAGAAAAAAAAAAACATTTGATTCCAATTCATTAATCTTCAGTAAATGTTTTATCCTAGTCAGCGTTGCTGTGGTTTAAATTACTAGCTTATAGACATATAGATACAACTCTATTGCACATACAATACACACCATCAGGTGTATAAGGCATTATTTCATGCCTGACTGTAGACTACAGTATAAAAAAACATGCTCTTTATTTAACAAGCACAAAGCCAACAGTGAAGGAGGTTAATTAAATGACCTCCGACACATCACACACAAGCTTACATAAATTTCCCAACTGCCCTCATTTTCACACACATGTGCAAGCAGATCTGGACCAAGGAATGTTCAGTTTTTCCGGCTCAAATGATAAAAGTTCTAGCCTCCTCATCTAATTTTTTTTTTATCAAAAGGTGTATAAGGATTGATGACAGGGACTGTGAAAACCTGAGACTGCTTTGGCAAAGAGACCTTAATAGTGACATAGATAAGGATACATGGAATAGAGTTTCGTCTATCAATGGGAGGTATATAAAGGAAGCAAGAGCTACATTTATTCAGTATAAGGTTTTACACGGGTATTATTTCATGCCAGTTCGGCTTTATAAGCTGGAAATGTAAACAAGAAACTAGCACGTATATTCATGCTCTCTGGGAGAGTACAAAGAATCAGCCGCTTTGGGAAATTGTGTTGAAATATCTTGGGAGAGGGATGGGATATGACCTTCCACTTTCACCAAGGGTATGTCTTTTACATAAAACTGAGATTCCTCAGATTAAAAACAATGACTTCTCCCTTGTTACTGTAGATATAGTCACAGCAGTGCAACAGATACTTAGATGCTGGAAATCTCCTACACTTAGAATGTGGTTTGAATCAATGATTAAGAGTGCCTCATATGAAAAAAATGTTAGCAAAACTGAACGGAAATCATACACATATACACATCTGGGCGAACTTTATTAAGATTGTCATTTCAAAGGAGGAATGATATTAGACCCAGGTTTGTATTGTCTTCCAACTTATTCATCTTGTTGTGTATTACATCTCACTTTTTTGTGTTGTGCCTGTTGTGTTAACTTCTGTTTGTATTGAGTGTGTTATATCATGTATAAGGAAAAACCAATAAAATTATATATAAGTACCGTGCAAAAGTCTTAGGCACATGCAAAGAAATGCTGTAGAGCAAAGATGCCTTCAGAAATAATGAAATGAAATGTTTCCACATTTAAAAAATTCTATAAAGAGCAGTAAACAGAAATAAATGAAACAAAGTCAATATTTGGTCTGACGATCCTTCGCTTTAAAAAAAAAAAAAATAGTAGTCTCAGGTACAATATGTGCAGTTTTATAAGGAAATGAGCTGTAAGTGTTACTGAGCATCTTGCAGAAGCAGCCACAGTTCTTCTGGAGACTTTAACTGTCACATTTTCTTCTTATTTTTGCAGCAAAACCCAGCAGCCTTCATTATGTTTTGTCTGAAAAGTGGTTATATTTATATACACACATTATATATATATATATATATATATATATATATATATATATATATATATATAATTAGCTACCTCTGTGATGACTCGGAGCCTTTTTAATTGAGTAAATCCAAAGAAAGCCCCACACACACACAAACACACAGAGCTTAAAGTGCCTGGATCAATTCAGTGTTGCTAGGTAACACGAAGGCCAAACCGTGACCTCAGATCAGTGCTTTAGACCTGTTATGAGCACTGTGCATGTTCATAAGAGTAACATAATTGAAAGTCCATTTCACCACTCCGTTTGCAATTCAGAAATGAATTCAGTTCACATACACATGAGAGAGATCGTAAATGTTTTTTTACCCCCTTTCTAAGCTCACAAGGTCAACTCATTAAGTGACGATGATGCCTGGATGTGATACTGAATTGGGTAGCTGTGATTGGATGTACACTGTGCTCAGTGTACAAGGAGGCAAGATTATTATGATCAACCCTAGCAACTGGCTTTTACAAGGACACTGAGTGCTGGCGGTGTGCACATCACTGGGTTTAATCTGCCTGGGATTTATTGTGGGTTGGTGTGTGACTGTGAGGATGAGCTTGTGTAAAGTATACAGCATGAGTCCTCCATCACTGTGTGTCACTTTTGGCTTACGCTGTGATTGTGGGATTTAAGGCAAAGTAAGGTTAATTATTTTTCCATTTGAATTTGTAATGGTCATGACTGTAATATACGCCTCAACTGAAGGACACAACATGAACACTCTAACACTGTTGAAACACATTACAATTATGATCTAGAGAAATGAGCCATTTTCCTCTAATACCTGTTGTTAAATCTTGATCCCAGTTTCCTGAGGACATTCCTAAGTAAATATTTTGAATGAGATAGTCTCTTATATATCATGAATGTATTCAGAAAACAATCAACCTACACTGACTTGTGGTAATTTAGACACCACTCTTACAATTTAGTAAATATATTCAGATATTTAGCCACCACTTATTTTCAAATATAGCTTAATTCCTTTCTGCAAAAGTCAACTGAATATTCATTTGTTTCTTTACGGGACTTACATTTAACTAAGCATTCTGTGCATTTGTAAAAGTGAATACACCATGATGCCTCTGATCTATTCAGGTACGTGCTGTTTCTATGGCTGCGGCCACGAGTCTTATATATAGTTTTATATATATATAAAGCATCTTCACATAAGTTACCTGTTATATAATGGAAATACACCATAAAAGCCACGAAACCCTAATTTAGGGCAACTAGATAACATGTCAGGCCACAAAGCAAATCCAATTTCTTCTTAAATCACTCTGTGTAGCTCCTCCAGTAGATTAGTTTTGTAGGATGGTAGGAAGGGGACGCCTTCTGGATTAACGGTGGTATATTATAGCTGGTCTGAAAACCAGTAAACAGTGGCATGACAGTGCAGCAGATGCAAAGTGGACTGAACTGGCTCACACTGAATATTGCTGATATGGTCCACGGTTCTCAAAGTGGGTCTGTGAAGCAAAGCCAGGGGGGTTCACAATTTTTTTGACACTGCTTTTATCACAGGAGAAACAACACCACAGCTCTGTTTATGACACTGTTCAACTGAACATACTTGGATAAAATTTCTTCACGCATACCAACTGTAGACCTGTATCAACATGATGGATCAGGGTTCAAATCTGGCCTGAACACGCTAACCAAGGTCTTCAGGATTACTAAAAATTACAGGCAGGAAAGTTTGGAGGTTGGAGCTAAACTCTGCAGATCTGAAGAACCCTGTGAGAGATCATGCTTTGCATAATTACTGTAAAATCTTATTCATTTTTATTATTTGTCATGCTTATATTACATCTATTCATTTTTAAAAATGCATGAATAGAGTAGTTTTTACCCAGATGTCTACTAGCCCTAGCTCTGTAACCAGTGGAATCTCAAACTCAAAGCAGAATGCTACTATAGAGGACGTATTTCTCTGAAAATTTCAGGTGTGTATCTGGTCCCACACCAAAGATATTCAACCCGAAAGTGAAAGGAAAACCAAAAAAAAAAAAAAACAAGAAGTCTCAAGCCTGAAATGTTCGGCATGCGCACTATACTTATCCAGGTACCCCCTAAAAAAATTAAGACTGACACTCGAACCCTTCTTATTATAAATTGACCCTAATAGTGGAACTGTGAGCAATCTTAAGCAACACATTTGGACTTAAGTTCTAAGTCTAAGGAACAAGAATGTGTAAAATGTTTATACACGTCCATGTATCTAATGCGCTCTAGAGATCAGTTTTTGTTCCAAGGAGCTAAAGCCATCCACACCCGGGATATTAAGGTTTCCGTAAACAGCCATATAACCAAAATTTGTTGTGTGCCATGACACAAAAATGGCCATCGTAATTGAACCAAGTACAATTTTAAAAAAATTATAATAATAATAATTTAAAAAATGGTGGTTTTGCAATGCCAATACATAGAGGTAATTATTCAAAAAAAAAAAAAAAAAAAAAGGAAAATTAAAAATGGTCAAGCAACCTGTATTGGACCACTTGAGATGGAATGACCCCAAAGTTATTACAAATATTATAAATAATACGAACTGGAAGCTAATGAGAAATTTAATAAAAATGAGTTTTATGGGTGGAAAGTTCAGAAATAAAAATTATTTTAAAAAATCTGGGTTCAAGAAATAACTCAAATATTATTATGTAAGGAATAACATGAGAGACTGTGCTGTAAAATAATGCACACCTGGGAGAGGGGGGTGTGACACACACACACACACACACACACAGCTTAGCCTGCCATTTTACCAGGAAAACAGAGACTCCTTCCATTAATGTTAACTTAATGCTAACAAAAAAATTTCACCACATCAATTATTATTATTATTAGTCTTTTATTAGATTATGTGAAGCGCCTGCCGCCCATGTCCCTGTGTGTGAGCTGTTACTATAGAAACCATATCGTATTAGAACGAGCGCATAAATATCAACCTGCGGGTCATGTTACAGCCGGAACTACTTGCGCTGCTGTACGAAAATAACGCACACCTTCTGACCAATCACATTCGAGTATTCAACCGCGCCGTGGTATAAACACATGTAAACAATGTGCCTTGATTTGATTAGTTTGACCGTAAAATAAATCTGTACCGAGACAGTCTGTGGTTTACCTATGAATTAACTAATTTAAAAACATAAGTACATTTATAATAAATAAATAAATAAATAAATAAATAATGTAAACAAAGTTTCTAGCATCGCCGTTTTTTTAATCAGCGCTCCCTCGATCACGTGGTATGTCCGATCACGTGGTATCACTCGCGCGCTTATAAAGAACAACAACTTCAGTCCACGAGACGCGTCGCGCGCTCAGGCGAGAAAGAGCTGCTGAGTGATTTCTGTAGCTGTGTTGAGAAGACGTGTCTTAAAGTTACTGACTTTAAAAAAAAAAAAAAAAAAAAAAAACACTTTCAAACTCGAGTTTCTGTTGTATGCGGGGACTCCGACGGCACAAGCCGCTAAATGTCACTGGAGGCGTAAGTTTGACTTGATATCGCTGAATTTGTGATGGACGGCGGAGGCTGTCGTTTAAATGGCGGCGCTGGAGGAGACGGTCAGGGGTCAGGACCTCAGCATGGCATGATCACGCTGGAGGATCTCGAGGCTTTCTCTGAAGATCAGCTCTCCGACTCCGGCACAGGCAGTTTTGAAGAGAGGGAGATGATGGAGGATGAAGAGCAGGACAGACTGCTCAGTTACTGGCAGGACGTGGCCAGAGGACACCGAATAGAAGTGCCCAGAGGTAACCTGATCAGCTGTAGCAGACACTTGGTTTTAGTTCTATTATTTTTATTATTGGGTTTAACTTCTTAAATGCAATACAGGCGGTTAACAAACTCTGACAACTGCTGGCAACTGCCACTTTATTGAGCGACCTAGTTTTAAAGCAGATAATCTCCACCTCTTAAATCCTGCACCTTAGAGGCTTCAACAAGGCTTATGTTACAAATAATGTGTCCACACAGAGAACAGGAAGAGAACAGGAAGAGAATATGATGAGAACAGGATGACAACAGGATAACATGATGAGAACAGTCTGAGAACATGATGAGAAAAATCTGAACGTGATGAGAACAGGATAACAGGACGAGAACAGGACAGCAGAATGACAACATGATGAGAATGTGATGAGAACAGGATAACAGTATGAGACCAGGATGAGACCAGGATGAGACCAGAATGAGACCAGGACAACATGATGAGAACATGATGAGACCAGGATAACAGGACGAGAACAGGACGAGGCACATGACCTTAAGGGTGAGCGATATAACAATATCATCATCACGATTCTCGAAGGCATTTCTACAATACACAATATGTATCACAGCATACACTACATGGCCAAAGGTTTGTGGACACCTGACCATCACACTCGTATGTATTCCTTCCCCAATGTTTTGTTACAAAGCTAGAAGCGCACATTTGTCTAGAATGTGTTTGTATGTTGTAGCATTACAATTTCCCTTCACTGGAACTAAAGGACATGTTCCAGCATGATAATGCTTCTCTGTGCACAAAGCGAGCTCCATGAAGACATGGTTTGCCAAGGTTGGAGTGGAAGAACTCGAGTGTCCCGCACAGAGCCCTGACCTCAACCCCACTGAACACTTGGGATGAACTGGAATGCTCACGGCACCCCTATGTATATAGGTTACAATGTAGACATATTTTTGTGTTCAGACAAAACTAGTTCTTGTCATAAGCTTTTTGAGCTGCACCGACATGCAAGCAATAAAAAGTGAATAACAAATGATTTTAACGCTTGTGTTCTGTTTGAGCTTAAACAGAAAATATTTGTAATGACTTGTGTGATCAGGTATGAGTGCACACAGGACATGGAGTTAGGTAGAGTAACACAGAGTGAATTCACTCATTTGTTTTGTCAAGGAAGGATTTCAAACAGAACACAAGGGGTAACAGGAAGGTGCAGACAAAATTCAACAAGGGAGGCTCTGCCAGAGAAATGCAGCCTGGGGGTGTAGTAGATTACAGGGTGCAACCTCCGAGTGGAACTGACGGGATTCACCAGCTATAAGAAGCCATATCTAGCGTATGACCCACATGTTGACTCGCTAGTGTTGTAGACTTCTTGAACTTTCTCCAACCCACACTGTTCTTCTTACCTTCAACCTGGACCACAGTACACTTGGATTGTAGTCTGCCTTGAAATCACTCTGGATGAAAACTAAACATTTATTTAAAAATTTTTTTTACATACAGGAAAAATGCAGCTGTTAGTTTGTTATATGCATTTATGCTAAGCATGGCCTATTATAAATTTAAGTTGCAAACAGTTGATGGGTAACAGTGCAGCCCTATATTTGCACTATGGATGAATCACACCATATAAGTGTAAAAAAATAAAATAAAATATGAATGTAGTGTCGCCTAACTTAAAGACTGGCCGTTGTGTGCACAGTTATGCGCAAGTCATCCACTGGAGGAAGCATTTCAAATAATGCTTGCAAGTTCCTGAAATGCTCGTTTGACCTGTCTGGTATTCTACAGGAACAAAACAGGCTTTAGAGAAATTCAGGCCAAAGCTCATACTGTGATGAGGGATGAGCACAACACACGTAGCAAACTCTGAGCACTCACAAATGTGACATAGATCTGTTTGAGCTCCAAGCAGTAAGAGATGACTCTTTTCTGAATAAATGTATTGTAAGTCTTCGGATATCAGGGCTCAGGGCAATGAGAAGTATGAATTCTTGTCTTTCACCGCATTCATCGTAACCCTAAAGCATAGAGACTCATGGGGAATAATGAATGTTCATGTCCTGATCATACAGCTACTGCAGTTTGAATATAAATTTAATATAAATGTTAAATACATGTTTTGAGTGTACAAAATTGTTCATCTATGATGTAAAAATCAGTGTTCAGTTTTACTGTTCACTGGGCATTAAAGTGAAACGTAACATTATGCAAGATACATTTAAGCTGTTTTCAGTGGGGTTTGTATTTTTGCTGGAAAAGATGTGCATGCATGTGACCCATGGACGGTCATGCAAAGCCTGAGCATGACCTTTTTGCATTATTCGCCCATGCTTGCAAATTATTAAGGCATGTCAATCCACAGGAAAAGGACAGGGATTTTTAATGTATATACTCTATCAATTAATGTATTTATTCTTCTTCTTTTTTTTTTTTTGGTCAATTTAACCTACCAAAAAAAAGCAGTACATATCAATTTAAATTTTTTTTTAAATATTGAGTTTGTGATGTGGCTTCTAAGAATGAGTAGTAACTGCATAACTTTCTTACTCTCTCTGGTTCCATTTACCCCATTTATATACGAATTACAGCATACTCTGAATTTATTACATAAACACTAACATTTTAGCATTAGCAGCATAGCCTTAGAAACGATGATAGGTTCATCATAGAAACTGTTCCACTTTCATTTTTTTCCCCATTAACACATGCTTCCTCAGACACGTGAAGACAGCCAGATTCATCTTTTCAAACTGCTATCTGCCTTCTTCCACATACATGACACCTGTGATTGGTTAGTGTCACTGTGATTAACAGAGGAGAGAGAGTAATGCCACCCCTTACACCCAGAGAGCATGACCAAGTTTGTTCCCACGGATGGCTGTGGCATCGTCAGGATTCGAACTCTGTTAGCTATGAACGACTTATACCCCCTATTATACAACAGTTAATTCTGGTTGACTAAATTGATTGGAGAAGTGATGTTCCAAGAGTGCTGATATTTAATATAACAGTGCTGATACATTTTATTGTTTGTATCATTCAGCTTGTCTGTTTTCGCAACATAAAATTCCAATTCTAGCAGTACTTCGTTACACTGAAACGGTTACTACACTTACTACGGGCTGTCAGTCAGTCAAGGCAACACACGAAGCTTTATCCAGCCGTGGCTTCTTTGGGAACCATTTTTGTTGACGAAGCAAAAATAAACTAAATATTTGGCCATATTGTGTCTGAAATGTCAGTTACTCTATATTAATTCCTTGTTTGTTGAACTGCTATATAAAAGCAATATCACATTCGCAGACTGAACCACAGCAGTGCTGATGTTCTGTATAAGTATCTAAAGTTTATTTTGCAAAATGTATTACAAGGTGAACTGATCCAGCTATAACATAAATCCTTACTTTATTGCAATGAAAGTTACTCTCTCAACATCAAGCAGTGTATGTCTGTGTGTGTGTGTTATTCTCTTACCACATTCATGCGGTTCACGATTCCTGCTCTTGCCTTTACAGATATGGCAGAACCCATTCAGCAACTAACAACCAATAATAATGGCACACACCAGCGGGAAACAGTTCCCTTCACACTTATCTCACGCAAGGAGAAGGTAGGAATAGTCATAATCAGGGTGCCTTTGCAGACATTTTCTTGATTTTTCTTATGTCTCATTATTATTTTATTTATTAAATATATAAAAAATTAAATATTTATTTATATATGTATTTTATTAAATTTAATTAATTTTAATTCTTTTTAATTAATTTAATATTTCAGTTATTATAGACTGCTGAAGAACCTCCTGTCATTAATGAATATTAAGACGAGAATAAGAGAAGAGCGACTGACATTATTAACGAAATGGCTGCTTTAAAAGGCACACAATGAAATACTTGTACAAAAATGTATTTTTATGTTAATTCTTCCTAATTGGATCACATTCAACAGAATTTCATTGATTTTTTTTTCCTTCAAATTCACAATTTAGATTAGGAGTTATGGATGTCTGCCTATTTAAAATAACAGTAGAAGTGCCTATTGATCACAATGAACCAGTAGTACGGTTTTACTTTTACAGCTACAAATTTAATGAATTTTGAATGTTTGAACTTTTATAAAGTCTTAGATATGAAATTAAAAATAAAAATGTTTTAAGCTATTTAGTCTCCCACACACACTAGACAGGACAAGACCATGACTATCACCTTCTATAAACAAACAAATATAACAAAATAAAATATATTACATATCCTACACACATAGCTGGAAACTTTATTCTACATATTTTAGTAAAAAGCTTACAGACTTTTAACCCATATCTGCTCAGTTCATGAGGTTTCCCATTTTGTTGCTTTTTTCTTTTTGTTAAATATGGGAACTAAACCCTGAGGTCTATGGTTCATGAGTGCAGGTTTCTCATTTATTGATATTTTTGAAGTATCATAATTTTGATGATCGTAAAACAATAAGTTATCTCGAAGAAACCTTTTGCTCAGGAAATTACTGATCAATCTAGCTCATAGCTGACTGACAGCAGGCAGTGAACTCCTGCTAAGTCACGTCAGTTTAGCAACATAGTGACCATGCGGCAACATGTTTTAACTCGTACATAAATTCATGGGCATGAAGGTAATATACCTTCACAATGTCAAGAGTAGAAAGTAAAAAAAAAAAAAAAAGGCATGTGTTTTTGAAAGCATCCCCTTATGAAAGTATCATATTAAAAACACTGTAATCTCTAGCAATAAAGGGAAAAGTTGGAGATGAATTTATGTTCACTATACAGTATATTGGAATTACAAATAAATGTGTGTAACTATGTGGCTGAGCCACCTAAACTGCCCATTTTTTGTTGTTGTTGTTGTTGTTTTTCTCTCCAATCTGGTCTTGCCAATTCCCACCCACTATCTCTACCAACTGGGAAGGGTGCTTCCTCTGAGGCAGCATAACACACTCAGAGGAAAACGCTTCCCAGCTCAAATTAAGTGATGACATAAATCATGTATGAGTATATCTTCTAATAAGAACTCTTCTTTCCAGCACTACTGTCTAGAATACAGGGTGGAGAGTAATTTACCTTTTGTCCATCATACCTGATGCAGTTAATTAAGGCCTTCAGTGGAATCTGGACATTAGTGCTGTTAGTGTGTTGGAACTAAACCAAGTATTTTAGTCCGTCCTTCCTTAATTATTTGCCAATTAGTTGTTTTGGAGCAGTTGAAATAAAACAGAAGAGTAGCTCCCAAGTGGAGAAAAGCATTCACTCTGTTATCAGGTAATCGCAGAAACGCAGAACAGGGTGCTCTCCTCCAAGTGAGGAAATTACATAAAATTACATTAAACAATATTTTTAGAAGGATATCAGAAGGATATAAAATAAAATATTTTTATTGTCTTGCAGTGTGGGGACGTACTTTATGAGACGCGCCACTACGACAAAGCACACTGGGCCTGCATCACTGTTAAAGAGGACACGTACGAACAGAGCATCGGCTACGGCTTCATGAAGATCATGAGATACATTTGCCAGCAGAATTCTTTAGGTAACTGGAATGACAAAAATATAGATGCAACAAAGGAACCTTGTTCACCAATTTGCCGAATCACGTGAGCTAACAGTTGGCTGTGTGACTTGTGCTTTGCATTACAGGCATTTATCTGGGCATGACCATACCCATCTTGACAGTGGTGCGCACAGAGGAGGCAAACACAAGCATGTCTGGAGCCATCACTGTAGCATACTATCTGCCCTCAAACCACCAAGCTCAGCCTCCACAGCCTCTTGACCCTGACATAGTGATTGAGGTGTGGCCAGCCACGACAGTCTACACCAGGTCAGTGTCAGTGTCCACGACTAGAAAATGTTTTTCATTTCTTTGGCGACTAGCACGTGCCGTTACATTAGGGTTGTTACAGTGACATGGTTACCTCACTGTTGACTTTTTCAAAATATTTATTAAAATGCATTTCCTTTTATTAGCAAATCAATTTTCTTACTCCAGTGGTGTCCAGCTGCAACTCAGCAAAAAATTTTGCAACCCCTTCCCTCTGGACTGCCCCTAAATCACACTACAGCAACCTCCATTTCTCAGTGCAGAAGACGTAAGACACTGAAAACTCTTTGGCTGTGTAATCAGCTACTCTTATGAACATGGTACATTACTATCTCTGTTCCCATTCTGAGCACATCAAACAGCTATCAAACACACAGGCACTGCTGACCATAACTAAACGAAACAGTTATTAATTTTGGCTAAGCAGCGCTGCACACTAGCACACTAGTCAGATTTTACTTTTTATTATTCTTTCCTCAAAGCCATTCTTTCTTTCAGCATATAACAACAACATGATAAATACTGGCAGTGTAAGATTTTGTTGAAAAGTTATTCTCACATATACTCCAATCAGCTATAACATTAAAACCACTGAGGGGTGATGTGAATAACCGTGATTATCTCGTTACAGTGATTCCTGTCATGGGGTGGGGTATATTAGACAGCGAGTGAATTCTCATCAAGTCAGTTCTTGAAGTTGATGTGTTGGAAGCAGGAAAAATGGGCAAGCGTAAGGATCTGAGTGACTTTGACAAGGGCCAAATGCTGATGGCTAGACGACTGGGTCAGAGCATCTCCAGAACGGCAGGTGTTTTGGGGTGTTCCTGGTATGCAGTGGTTAGTACCTAACAAAACAGGTTGAAGGAAGGACAGGGTCGTTGAGCACACAAGGCTCACTGAGGCGTGTGGGGAGTGAAGGCTAGCCCGTCTGGTCCGATCCCACAGAAGAGCTACTGCAGCACAAACTGCTGAAAAAGTTAATGCTGGCTATGACAGAAAGGTGTCAGAACACACAGTGCATCGCAACTTGCTACGTATCCGCAGACCAGTCAAAGTGCCCATGCTGACCCGTGTCCTGAAGGGGGTGGATAGCATTTTCCTCTGAGCATGTTATGACACCCCATGAGCAGAAAAGATGCGGCCGGCTGGGTTGTCTCAGAGGATGTCTCAGAGGATGTATGAGATTGTATAACAGGGGACACCTAACTGGTGGGTGGGAATTAGCCAAAACTAAATTAGAGAAAAAGTTGGGGAAAATTTTTTTTTTAATTGGATCCTAAAAATTGTTAAAAATGGAAAATATGGCTCATATTTATGATTGATATGATCATTATAAAATGTCATAAAATTAAAAAAAAAAAAAAAAAAAAAAAAAGGCAGTTAACAGGTGTGAATGTTTTGGCAGTTAAACATTTCAGAAGCCATTTATAGTCATAGCCATAGGAGGTGAAACAGTTCAAATTCAAAACTCCCAGATGTTTAAAGCATAATATTCACTTTGAGGAGATGCCATTGTTGACCAAGTATATAGTCTATAGCTATTTCCAGTGACAGGTGTGCATGTAAATATATCTAACCCCTCTGTTAAGTATCTTTGTGCCAATTAGCAATTCATGGTGCTTTCCGTGTCCCAGGGCCTTCACGGGTGCTACAAACGAGACAACCCTCATGAGTCAGAGCAACACTCTGGCAGAAATGCTGGATTCTCCCGGGCTGTATGTCACCGACTCCTTCATCATAGCTGGCTACACCAACCCCGCAGCTGCACACCGTGTTAATGAGATATGGTTCATTCAGAGGCAGTGAAGGGTTTCCCCTGGAAACACCTGTCCCTGCACCTGCTTAGTTGCCCCAATCTACAGCTTGAACAAGCACACTGTCCTGCGTTACATGAGGAACAGATCAACAGAAAACAGGGTTTGAGACAGTGAAAAGGATGTCCTGCACCAGGCTTTGTCAGACCTGCCAAGCATGAAGAGGAACAATGCATAGCTGAAGGAGATGGATGGGTGGTAGGTTAAAAACACAATCATTATAGTACTTTGACAAATCACTTGAATGAGATTAAAATTATTTGTAACATGTTAGATTGTATACATTTTTGCAGGCCTATTTGTTCTGTTTTAATTTTTTTTTTTTTTTTTTGGAAAAACTGCACTTTTTGATGTAAATTGTTGCGAAATCAAACATACACAGAGATTTTATTTCACGTTAATGAACGCAAAACATTCTCCAAGTACTGTAACTGAAAGAAAGCGGGGGGAAACACTAGGGGAGATGAGAAATTACTAATGTGAGATGAGGGGAAGGGGGTGGGAAGACTACTCCAATGTGATGTTCCTTTACGCAGAATGATATGTAAAAGCTGGCAGGTCAGCTTTATGTTGTGGAAACATGAATAACATTTTCTGACTGGATATCTGTTGACTGTAATTTCTGTAGCTTTTGTTCCTCAGTAAAACCAATGTTATTTCTTTTTTACTGAGCTTAAAAAAAAAAAAATTGTATTAGCATCATAGAACCCAATTCCTACTCGGTTCTTGCTCATCACTTAAAAAAAAATAAGTACTTACACATGCTGCAGTCTTGTCTATGTATGTTTTCTCCATGTTTATTACTGGTTTTCTTTAGAAAGCTAGAGGAAATGAATCTTCTGTAGCAAAGTAGCGAAGTAGAAGAAGAGTTTCAAGGAAGCCTTGTTCGTGCTGTATAATTAAAATGGGCTTAGCTTAATGCACTTTTTTCTTGCGCCACAAAAAAATGGCTTGTGATCAGAAAAAAAAGGCGCGTGATCGATTATTCTCAATAACTGTGACATTGCTCACAGCACAAGTCCTACAGGAATTGCCCTAAAAAGTTAATACAAGAAGAATGCTTCGGTGGCAGTTGTGTTGGGGCTTTAAAAGTGAATGATGTGGAGGCAAAATTTTCCCCTTATGCATGACTAATAAATGGCCATTAATCACTGAGCTACAGTAGTAGCTTATTCTTAATTCAGAGCAAGAATGTACTTATGCAGGAAAAAAAGAATTAACTTAGCAAGAAACAATACTGTAAACCAAAAACATCACTAGCAATATGTATGATGATCTACCTTATAAATCATGTCTTTTTTTTTTTCTATCCTTCTGTGTGAAATTGACCACTCTCACCTTCATACACTCATGCTAGTGATAATTAGGGAAGTGTATATTTTTAAGGGTCACAGTGATATAAAATAGTAGTACTATTTTTGTTGAATGTTTTATTTATATTAATATATATTTTATGTTCCTAGCTGCATTTGTGTTTAGAAGTTACTTCTAAACTCTGTTTTAATGCCTTATAGTACAACAATACAATCAAAGTATAATGTGAACAGATATTTGAGCAGTTAAATACTGGTAAAATGTCAAATATTTCTGCATTATAGATATACTGTAACACTCTGAGATCATCTATCTTTAACTTTATCTTTCTGCTCTTTTTCACTCTTTTGTAAATGCTTGCTCTAAAGTCTGTGAATTGCAAACAAACACTTCTGTGCGTTTCTTGTTTTTTGTTCTTCTGTCTAAATAAAGAAAAGCATCAACACTGCCTTTGTGTCCGTGTGGTATTACAGTCCTGTTCAGCAAAACAGCTTTGAGTTCAGCATCTGAGCTTTCAGTTTTAGCTTTGCCAGTGGGCCATACGTAAACGTACAGAAAGTGTATGTTAAATTAGTCTGGTCTCTCAGCTACTGGAGGTTTTATACAGAAACTTATTCAAACATTAATGAAGAAGAGCTTTAGATCCCTTATGATCCCAGAAGAAAAACTACAGAATATTGAGAGATAAGGCTCTTAATTAAATATCATTGGGTTGATGTTTTTGCAAAAATCATAACTGAAACACTTCATTGTCATTCCCAATTATCAGAAACACAGAGATCTGTTGAAATCAGCAGACTAGCTTGTAATTATAACTAAATCATCTCCAATAAGTGCTTCATCTTTGTCACGGGTGGGGACACTCTGAATGGAACATGGTATAATTAATTCCCTGCTAATACAATGTCACATGTGCGTCACATGTAATTCTATATAATTGGACTTGCAAGTTTCCGACTTGGAAAAACCTTTTCTCACTGATGTCTCTGAAACAAAGAAGCACAAAAGCATGGCTTCCAGTGAGCTTTAATCCACACCAGCTTAGTTGAGAGTGTAAACAATTCAATTCAATTCAAACACCACATGTTCATACCTCCCGTGAACTTTACTAAAATTATGATTATACAACACTGTCAGCCTGTAGTTCTATACCGAAATGTGTTACGGTAATTATACTCATGTGCGACCACTTACACATCACATCCAGTGTGAATTTGGGGTAAACCCCAAAAGGCTATCATGTGAAATTCATCAGACAGATTGTGAACATGGTTCCACTGGATGATGTCAACTTGGACTGAACAGAAAGACAGTACTATAATAATGTTTAAATACCCCAATAGGTTTTTGCTAAAGGAAGCTTGCTGGTGAGATAGAACTTCATAGATTCCTTGTGAAATATGTTTGTCCCAAGGTCAGCGCTAGAATCAATGCTAACCTAGAGTGTGAATGATTACTCCTGTACTGTGACTCAAATAGTAACTTTCCTGCTTTGGTTCTAGCATTATCAGGGGCATGTGCCCATCAGCATGCCACTATGGGTGCCCCAGGTATAACAGTGAATGTAACTTTTCCAAAGGAAGTAACTGGTGGATAATGATTTGCATTTGAAGATGAACAGGTGACAGATCAACAGCTAGTTGCTAACACCTTGCTGACCACCATTTGAACAGCACTATCCTACCTTGACTTGGCTAGTGAAATTAGCTTTTTATTCAAAGGATCAGGTTTGAAAGTACATCCTATATTAATGGAAAGCACCATTGGTGTCATTAGATCCAGGTTAGATTAGACCGAATGCTTCATATCAACGCTTGTGGTGCCTCCCTAGTAGTGTGATGAGGTCAGATGCCAATGCAAATCCTGCAGGTATACAAATGACATTTTCAAGCCTTACAATTATGATCAGACACATCATAATGCAATCTCCTACCTGCCTCTGCTAGCAGAATCTTCACTGCAACAGACAACAGTTGAGCCAGTAGTAAAGTACCCAATCAAGGCAATGGCCAATGGACTGGGGTCTGTTACACAACAGCCGGAATGCCTCGTGGCTTTTTTCTGTGCACGCATCACCAGGTCTGACTTCCAGATTCCCTAGCCAGACATGTCTAAAACCACAACTAACAATCTGTCTTTTGTTTGTAGCCTCTTATTTCGGCTCACTGCTAAATTGCACTAGTGTTAGCCTCTCAGTGGCAGCATACACTATATGGCCAAAGGTTTGGGGACACCAGACATGACACTTGTATGTGCTTTTAGAACATCCCATTCCAGAGATAGTCCCCCTTTGCTGTTACAATAACCTCCATTCTTCATGGGAAGGCTTTCTACTAGATTCTGGAGTGTGGCTGTGGGGATTTGTGTCCATTCAGCCACAAGAGTATTAGTGAGGTCATTGCACTGACATCAGACAAGAAGGTCTGGTAAACACTGCATTCCAATGAGCTGCTCACGCCAGACGGGATGGTTTGAGTATTTCAGAAACTGCTGATCTCCTGGGATTTTTATGCCTAACAGTTTCTAGAGTTTACACAGAATGTTGGGAAAAACAAAAACCAGACTGCCTGAATGACCAGACTGGCTGACAGGAAGTCTATAGTAACTCCCGGTTACAACCGTGGCGAGCAGAAAAGCATCTCAGAACCATTCAAACCTTCAGGCGGATGAACAACAACAGCAGAAGACGACATCAGACAACATACTGCTCCTGTCAGCCACGAACAAGAATCTGAGTCTACATTGAGCACAAGGTCATCAAAACTGAACAGATAATGATGGGGAAAAAGGTGGACCAGGTGAAGTTTTTCCCCTGCTGCTGACTGAATAATTGCATGAATAAGCAGAGGCACAGAGCACCTATTAAAGTGGATGGTGAGTGTATAACGCACAAACTCTTCAGGAAATAGAATAGCAGTGAGGTGCAGTCTGAGTGATACCTGAGCAGCCACATTTAAGCAGCCTTAAACTTCAGGACCGTTTCAGAGTAATGGTTATTTAACCCAAGTGCTCTCACACGGAGATCATCTGCATCCTACCTGTAAGTAGCGAGACTGGTATCCAGTGAGTGACTCTCCTAAAGGGACAACGATCTTGTCCACACTGCGCTGATGGGAGTGGGCCTGAACGTCTGGGCTCTCCTCTGAGCGCAGCTCGATGTGAGAGATCAGCAGGTTGGAGATGACTTGCTGTACTGCCTACACACACACACACACACACACACACACATACACACAGTGGCATCAGATTTTCATAAAAACACATAACCATAATAATATGAATGCTGACTCTGGAATGTTCTACAGGGTTCTCTGAGTGCCACTGAATGCTCGATTTTGATTGGTCAGAAGGTGTTGAATAATTATATACAGTCGAACAGCACAGCTCAGACAGTAGTTCTGGTTGCAAGGTTTATATTAATGCGCTTGTTCTATTATGATAGCCTGTGTATAATCATTAACATGGTGATGCTTTCTGTAAAGAGAGATTTTATTTAGCATTTTTGGAAGGAGTCTCCGGCATCAGTGCTTTCTAACATTTGGAGGTTTGTTTGTTTGTTTGTTTATATTTTAACGCCATTTCAGCTACCATGGCTATTTTCATGGCAGGAAACAGGTTAAAATTTAGCAAAATATTAATAATTTACAAAAGTTTTTTAAAGTTCATGTTTGATTTAAAAAATCAAAGTTGAAACCTTCACAGTCCATTAAAATATGCCTCAGAGATATTGGACTTTGGCATAAGGGGCATAAAAAAGGAGGATCTTCACCCATTAATAAAAAATTAATAAAAGTCTGGAGTGGCCTATTCAGCAACGGGTGTAGACGATATGGTCCCAGCTATTATCCAAGTAGAAATGATGTTTTCTACCAACAACAGGGTTGATTTTGTGAAACTTTATTTATACTACATTGGTCTCAGTCTAAGTCTAAATCAATCTAAGAGACTTTAAAAAAAAAAAAATTCCACAAATGCCCTGGTACCCAACAAAAAATAACTTTAAAATTCTGTGCCTCCAAAGACTGCATTTTTAGTTTCCATTTAAAATCTTTACAACAGCTGGGTATTCGTTGTTTAAGGGGTGCCAGAGTTTGAAGACATGACTTTGAGTCAGAAGTTTTAATATGATCCAGTGCCAAGATAATAGCATTGGCTATTACTGCAGTAAAATTTAATCACAGTAAAAATTGAACTCCAGATTTTGATCCATCTGTATATATCGCAGTGTATGACGGAAAGCTTCCCCAGATACTTAGAAGTTGTTGGTAATCTAACAGTTGGAGGTAAAGCTTCAAGTTTTCTGACATGATTATGTATTCCGGACAGAGGAGTTTGCAGTTTCTCTGTAACATGAAAAGCTGAGTTTCTTTCATCTTATTAACTTCAAAAGAGAGAGAGAGAATGAGAGAGAGAGAGAGAGAGAAAGAGAAAGAATAGAGGCTGGTGAATGAACAACTGTTTACAGCTGCTATAAGGAAAGCGATAACAGGGACCACCTGGTTTCATAGACTTTACACAACATTAAATGCAACTATAAATGAATAAAAATTATGACATGACACTCCTTAACTGATAAAAAAAATGTAACTTTTGGCAAATGATTGTTATAAGTGGAATAAAGCACTACAGGGCATACTGGAAAAAAAATCAACTCCTGGGTAGTAAGTGTGGCTCCACTTTGTGTCCAGCCACATCACAGAATCCAGTTGTTGATTATTTTCCTATAATAGCATGCCATGTCATGTTTTAATACTTACTAAACACACTGGGGGGAAGAAAAGGTTTATAATTCAGGAAGTTCGCCCCTGTACGCATATCTAATATGAGCTGTAAGATTGTCATCTGTAGAAGGCATTATGAATAAATCCCTGTCAACCAAGTAAACCCAGATTTTCATTTAAGATTTGATTATGTTCAGCTTCATGAGTGTCTTGTTCCTTTGCCTGAATCCTTTTAATTTTCAGTTTAGTGAGTAACATCTACAAGGCAAACCTTCATGTCTGCGCCAGGTGTTGCGCTGAGAGCCAGGACGCGGAACTGTTTCGTCTGGTTCCATAATTCCCGCACCACCTGAAGGACATACACATAACACATGTTTCGGACACAGTATTAAGTAATCAACGGTTTTATTGACGTCTGGAGAACACTTCTAAAGCGTATATGCAAGACAGAAGTACCTGACAATACGCATGATTCCCTGATGCCTTGTGAGCTTCATCAATAACCACGCACTTGATCTGAGGAGCAGGACACGTGTTTCGAGACAAATCGTTCACCATGACCTGCGGCGTGAGGAAGAAAATCCGCCTGGATCGCCACAGCTCCCTCCTCTGTGGCGCCGGAGTGCTCCCTAAAGGAAAACACAGGAACTGAAGGTCAGATTATAGGCTGTTTTAGTGGACAAGAAAGGGGCACAGACCATAGCAGTGGAGCTACCTGTCAGCTCAGCCATGTGCTGCTGAGGAATCCCCATCACTCTGTAACACGCTTCAATCTGCTGAGCGACGAGGGGCTTCGTAGGGGCCAGGAAGACTATCGTTCCTGCAGGATACCACCGGTAGAAGTTATACATCACCACTGACGCTATGAAGGTTTTACCCAGGCCAGTGGGCAAGCACACCAGCGTGTTTTGGAACAGGGCTGCTTCCGAGATCTTCAGCTGATAATCCCTGATTGGGAAGTTGATCGGATAGATCCATGTCCTTCCTGATGAACTGTCGAAGTCTGGAAGATCTGAGCAAACTTGTGCAGAATCCTTGATTGAAGCATCAGTAGATAAATCAGATTGGTTTTCCAGACTTTTTTCAGCCTCATATACAGCTACAAGGATTAGATCATCATCAACTTCGTCCATCTCCTGTTCCTGCCTGGTTGATGCCTGTTGGCCTGCAGTCCCTTGACCAACTTCAGCCCAAAGTAAAGGCGTTGCATTGTCATTTTCCTTTTTCTTCGCCTTTACCTGGCTGTTTGTGTTTGCTCTTCGCCTCTGGGGTAACTTTTTCCCCAGATCTTTACCCAAAAGAGTCGCCTTAGGAACAGCTGAGCCCCATGTCTGAAATAAAGTCTTTTGATTTGTACTGCTCATTTTTTTTTTTTTTTTAGTCAACCCTCAGGACAGCACATGAGGCTGAAAGCTGAGGAGGACTTTCTGCTCAACACAACATGATCCCCAGACTTTAAGTTAAAACAAATCCCAAAGCTGTCATTGGTGTTAAAGTATAAACTTTTCTCTGGGTAGGAAGGTCTCTAAGGTCTCAGACTGACCCAGGCTCCAGCAGAGATAGTGTTGTTGTTGCTGTTGTTGTTGTTTACTTTAGCTGGATAACATACTGAGACAGCTCGAGTCAGACGTTGTTTGCTAATAAGTCACTGGATTCAACCTCTTGCTAACTCTGTGCTCTTGCTAACTCTGTGGTTTAACATTATTACTGACATGTATGTTTAAATCCATATCCTCCCGACATTTGTTATCCTAATAATACTAGTTTCTGAAAAAAACAACTAAGAAACCTACTAACAACGTTTAAAGTTATCCAACAACGTGTTTTCTTTTAAATATACATAACGCCTTAGCAACGCTAACTGTTTTGTTTGTTTACGCTAGCTCACTTTAGCTATTTTGTTACATGGTCAAATGTGGCGCTCAGACGGATAATAAACTTCTTCCTCTTTCCGTAAAAACCGGTTGCTATCAAGCTGAAAGGTGCATTAACACCACCTGCTGGACTGGAGTATAACCGAGTATAAAGCTTTTACAGTATGATTACAGTCTCACACACAAACTATTTGGACACTGACAGTTACTGTTATTGTTACTGTTAGCTGTCTACTACAGTATACTGGAGTTGAACTTAAATAATGAATATGACCTCAGCTTTAATTGAAAAGTATTTATACTACTGGGCAAAAAAAACAATGGGCCAAGCCAAAAATGGCAAAATATTAAACTTTTAATGGTCTTAATAGTCCACTTTTTGTTCTGTAGAAAAGGTACTTGAACAGAAATTCCCATGGATAGCAGGGGATGTGTTATTAACCCCGCCTACAGCACTTATAATCTTCATCTGATTGGTTGAGCCCGTTTCTGTTGTAACTGGTCAGAGTAACATTGAAATTAGCAAAAAAGTCTCACAACTTGATTAGTTGATGCAGATACAGTGAACAAATACACATCTGAATGTTATGACAAGCTGATAATTTCTACATGGGCTTCAAAGGCATGATGTGTAAATGCACATGCAGCGATCCACAAACAAATGCAGGCGGGTCCACATTTTTGTCTGCGAAAAAATTTTTTTTTGCATCTCATTTCATTTTTGTGGAACTCACATTACAAATTATGCAACAAAATTGCCCCATACTAAAGCCACTCTGACGGCAATATATGCAAGAGACCTTTTTTGGGTCAAAGCCTCTCTTTTTTTTAACTTCTTACCACATGCATGTATAGAAACCATGAAATCATTAAGGTTTACTGAAATAAAACATTTTATTATATAGATCAATCTTTGTCATACACCATGTTGAGAAACATGTTCAATATAAATTAACATTAGATCTCCAAAAAGGTATTTAAAGACTGGCACTATACTGAATTACAGACCTGGGCATAAATTCATGTGTAGACTAGAAATATATCTAATAGTTTGAAACTAGCTTTCATCAAATGTTTTGTTTTGCCTGTTACCATCCACCAAAAATATGGCTGCTTACATCCAGAGTTCATTTCTGTATACATCAAAATATATTTTTGTACTAGAAATATATATTTTATTCTAGTATTTTATTTAATATATATATTCTTTTCACTCCACCTCTATATTTGGTCATGCAAAAAGAGTAGGACAGGTCCGGCGTATCAGTTAATAAGTCATTATAGAGTTTTCATCTATACACACGACACATTACATACTGCAATATAATATAGCATACATGAAGCTAATACTGTGCCATTACACTTCATAGCTATACAATACAAAAGTGTTTGTAAATCATAAATGCACAAAAGGTTTAAAACAACCATTTAAGACTCCTCATAGAAAAGTCACATGACACAAAAATTACATTCTGCATCGTTGCCTCAGGATATGTCGACATTTTGTAAAACTCACAAAGAGAAGAAGAACTGCAACAATCACAGAACAATATATACCTAAAGTCACCATGACAAAAGTTATCATGATAGTGTTACTAATTCAAAGTGCCAAAGGAGCAGAGCTCCTGGGAATCTTTAACCTGATAGACAATAAGCTAAACTCTATATTCCTTTAGTTCAGGATTTTTTTTTTTTAAGGACTCATAGCATTTCTGCGCATTCAAAGTGATAAAAGTTTGATTCTTTTTTTTTATTTATTTATTTTAAAGTGCAGGCACTGTGAGAAATGTGCGAACATCTCTATTTTCAAGTAGTTTGTCAGCTGGGGTAAGTTTTAATGCGGAGGTTTACAGATCTCAGAGGGGTGTGAGGGTCTGCAGAATCTCATTCAGGCTCTTGAAGATGTTGGAAGGCTGTGAAGCAGCTTGATTTAGCAGCATCGGGCCCATGTGAGCGTGCAGCGCTTGGCACAGGTTGGTGGTGGCTCCTCTCATGGTGCCGCTCCTGCCGTGGACCGTGCCGCTCTTGCAGGAGGAGCCCAGGAGGTGCCAAAGCAGAGGGAGTGCTTTCTGCTCAACCAGCTGTGGCTTGCGAGGGTACAGTTCTCTGACCAGCTCTAAGAAACAGACAAATCAGAGTGCACAAAATATGCAAATAATGTAGTTTTATAGAACATAGTCATGGGGGAAAAAATTACAGTCTGAATGGCTAACGAAGAAAATAAATAAATAAATAAATCAAGGTGCTGGAATGGCCAAAGTCAAAAAGTCAAAGTCCAGACCTCAGTGGCAGGCTATTAAAAGAGCTGTGCATAAACAAATGCCCTCAAAACATCAATGAACTGAAGGAATGTTGTAAAAAAGAGTCGGCCAAAATTTCTCCAAAACGATGAATGACTGATAAACTCCTACAGAAACCGGTTACTTCAAGTTATTGTTCCTAAAGGTGGTTCTACATGTTACTGAATTACAGGGTGTACTTATTTTTTTCCCACCTGATTTCTGAATGTTTGCTTACTTTTTGGAAAAAATGACTACATACTGAAATCTGTTGTTGTCCTCACCTGAGGTTATTTGTTTCTTTAAAGAAGTTGGTGAGGACCGCAAAATTGTTATTTAGGCCCTAATAAATAAAAACCTAGAATTGAAGGAGAGTGTACTTTCTTTTTCTCATGACTGTATTTCATGCTTTATATCAAGCTGATTTATTAATATGGTATTGCAACAGCTAATAGCTATTACAAATATAAATACAACCAAGTTAAATTACTCAACACCTTCCTTCATACATACTGAACTGTTTTTTTTTTGTTGTTGTTGTTTTCTTAGAAATTTCTCAGAAATGTCTCCTTAGATCATAAAACATTTGTCAATACAAGCAACTGTATTGTTTATTATAGTTATTTTTTGAAAATGCCTTGGTAAGTAATATAAATAGCTATAACTAACACTGATGTTCCAGAGAGCGCTGCCAAGCAAAACGTACTGAATGAGCAACATGGGGATAAGAAGACTTCTGTCAGAACATGAGCGTGGTGTTTGTTGCCACACATCACAGTCGACACAAACCTGTGGAACATACAGAACTCTTCTCCAGGCCCTATGAGCATCGTGGACATACCTGCAACTCTATCAACAAGGTCCAATTTAGCCTTCCCACTGAGAAACTGTGCCTTTGTGCAAAATGGCTGAAGAAGTAGGGTGTTGTCTGAAAAATAAATGACCAAAGAGTTTATCTGTATACATATGACAATGTGTTTCTCAGAAACTTGCTTTGCAGTATAAACAAAATGAACTGCACTTCATACACGTGAATCACGCTTTCAGATGGGTTCCTTTTCAAATGACAGAACTGGCAGAAGTATAAAGCTCCACTATCTCGCTGTGCATCCCTACAAAATCCTACAGCAGTGTAACAGTAAGAAGAAAAGAACCTAATATCAGTCTATTTTTAAAAAGATCTACTCTATTCTAAACTTCAGTGACCTAAAAAGCCTAAAATATGAGACCGTGTATATTTGAATTTTGGAGAAAATATGTATATTTTTATACCACAGCACTACTGAATTCTTGAATCTAATTAGTCTGAAGATGTTGATTACTTTTCTATAACAGCAGCTCTGACAGTTTTGCCGATTGGAATTGAAATCTCTGATTTATATTAATGCGCACGTTCTAATACGTTATTCGTTTCTATAGTAACAGTTCATTTCCAGGAACGGGTATGCAGGACATTCTGTATAATCTAAGCCTAATAATAAATGGATTTTAAAAAATGTGTCTTTATTTAACAATGAAGAGTGTATAATCATTGATATAGTGAAATTTCCCATAAGGAGACATTTATTTAAAATGCAGTAGAAGAAGTACAAAGCTGCTTTTTTTTTTTTTTTTGTCTTAACTTCAAGAGGAGGGGAAAAAAAGAGGCTGGTGAGGAAATGACTGTTTATGCTCTAAGTGATAACATGAACTACCTTGTCTGGCAGATGTTCCTCAAAGTTATATGTAACTATAAACTGATTAAAGTATGACATGTTGCATTCTTTACATGTTGCACTGCATTGCATTCGTGTAGACCTCAAAGTGCAGGAGGGAAAGGAACCCACCAAGGTTAATGATCAGAGCATGTATGGCACCCGTTGCAGCCGTGTAGATGCTGTTATTCTTCGAGTTGAGGTGGTTGTCCACTACAGCTGGGACAAGGATATAAACCACTTGGGCCAAGTTGTCTTTAAGTAATGTGATTATCTTCTGTAAGGCCTCCAACGCATAAAGGTTCACTTTGCTGTTTGACTCCTGCAGCCGTTCTTTAAAAGCATCAAAGACCTGGGTGAAAGACAGAAACAGTCTGAGACACCTATGCTATCCACAGTTTTTCACTTTATGATATAAAAAGTATTAAGTAGCTTTTGGCTACTGGCCCACAAAAACCCTGAGCTGCCACCTGTATCCATCACACAAATCTTCCATTTGGAAACCCCTGAGCTTTTAAATCATTTTATTCTCCCAATTTATTCTCTGTTATACAGATCACTTCTTAAAGCTGCTAAAAGCACAAAAAAAAAAAAAAATCAAAGCTGTCTGAATAAATTACCGGGAACATGTTGCCCATGACCATATATGGGTTTTCCTCACAGTCAGCCACCAGCTGATCGATGCCCTTGATGCGCTCCCGGAAGTCTTTTGAAGCCAGCAGGGCTTTGAGCTGCTTGACATACTCTGTCTTGTCTGCGATGCTGTGGAACTGAGCTTTACTGTTGTCTTTGCTGAAATACAGGACAAAATTGAAAAACACTGGAATCAACCTACTGGACCTGAAAAACCAAATGAAGTCAAAACTAATGAAAACCAAAGATTTTATACTGGCCAACATTTAGAAATTTACCTGCTGGAAAACTGAGGTTCGCGAGTGAGAGACGAGGCACGCACCATTCCACCGCCTGATATGGAACGCCTGCCTCGAGCTGAAGGAGTGTCCTGAGGCATCTCACCCAGTCCCTAAAGATCATTATTATTAATCAATCTCCCACTGCTGTGACGTGCTAATGTTATTACACAACCTTAAAAAGCAACCAAATAAACGAGAGCTCTGATGTCAACAGACGAACAGATCTACTGTAGACAATCATGCACTTAAACAGAATTGACACCTTGGTCTTCAGAGTGACAACGGTGTCCCTGATGGTCGCCAGGTCTTTGGCAGGGATGTACTTTTCCACCATTTTATCAAAGTCACGGTGAGACGACAAGAACAGCAGCATTTGCCGGCCAAAATATCTGAGAGAAATGATATGCCAAAAATCATGGGCTGACCTCAAAACGATTTAAGTTTTTAGACTAATCCGTAATAGATTATGAGCTGGGTGACAAATAAATGTTGTAAAGACAGTGCTGACCTGGTTTCTTGTGAAGAGTCTTGCGCCAGCTTGGAGACAGCAGGTAAGATTCGGTCAGTGAGATCTTTAGTTCCAGACAATAAGCGCCCAGTGCCGATTTTCTCGACCAGAGAAGTCAAGTGCTGAGCAGTGCACTTCCTTACGACTGCGTTTAAGTGACTGTTGGTAACAGAAACCAGGAAAGAAAAGGAAATTTAAAAGTCTCACAAAAGAATGTGAATCTTTTAATATATAGCTAATATAATTTTATTTAGGGTAAATGAAGAAAAATCTTAATGGTATTAAGCAAACTGTCTAAAGTGGGTACCAGGTCTGTCTCCAAGATACAGTTCATATTATACACTATGCAGCCAAATGTTTGTGGACACCAGCCCATCACACCGATAGGTGCTCTTTGAACATCCCATTCCAGATTTAGTCCCCGTTTTTGATGTTTTAATAACCTCCACTCTTCAGCGAAGGCTTTCCACTAGATTTTGGAGTATGGCTGTGGGAATTTGCCCAGTCAGCATTCCAGTTCATCCCAAAGGTGTTCAGTGGGGTTGAGGTCAGGGGTCTGTGCAGAACACAAAAGCTCTTCAACTCCAAACTTGGTAAACCATGTCTTCACTTTGTGCACAAGGGCACTGGGCCCCTTACTTTCGGTGAAGTGAAACTGCAATGCTACAGTCTACAAAGACATCCTATACAATTGTGAGCTTCTAAATTTGTGAACCCAGTTTGGGAAAGGCTCACATATGGGTGTGATGGTCAGGTGTCCATAGTGCTACACTACTGCTACACACAGACACATGGTCATCTCACAGGGGTGTAAAGGATTTAAGTCCAGTACCAAACAATTAAATGGATATCCTTCCAGTTACAGTGCTGTGATCTTCATTTACAGTGACAGAGACTGAATGACTGGAGCTGTTTATTCTACACCTAAATTTGTACAATTACCGAGTTAACTATAACATCTGAAACCCAAAGTGACACAGAAACGTTGACAAAACTGCTAAAAATACAGAGCTGTTATATGACCACAGCATGACGCCAAATCACATGTCAGACAAAAGCAAAGACACCAGAGTCAAGTAACATCTTGTACTACAAAAAAGTGTAACCACAAAATTGGAGACTTGGTAATGGAAAGTTTTGCGTGAAGTCGCAAACATGATGGGTTATATAGAGTCAAAACTGTGTTTAGCAAGAAAAGCCTATAAGGAGTAGAGTCTTCCTTTTTCTCTGGCTGACTGCCATATCACTTGTCTTCTAGGTAATCTGTAATAATAAAATATAGATTTTAAAGTGTATAATAAAGTGAACATATAATCTGCTTGCATGGGACACCCCAGTAACACCACGCCTAGATCAGAATATAAACCAGTCCTGATTACAACAGCCAGAGATTAGTGGTATTTCAACAGCTTCTTGAAACTTACCAGAGTCCTCCAGTGAGGAGGGCGTTCATGCTGCGTGTAGGTGTGCAGTTCTGCACCATGCTGTCCAGTGCTGCATCCACATCCTGTCTAATGAAAGCATTGGACTCTCCTGCTTTGTGTAGCAGAACTTTGGCTGTTGCTTCCAGCTCCTGGTCCATTCCCTTCTGCAGGCCAGAGTACAGCTCTCCTAAAGTCACCACAGCAATGCGGGACACTCCAGAGCGCAGATTCCGAACCTGCAGCACAGAAAATCTTTTGATTAATACAATTTATATGATCACAGTAGCAATACATGATAGATATTTACAAGTGGGCCAATGGCTAATATTTATTACATCAGTGAATAAAAATGCGTTTCAGAGACTTTTTAAGCTCCTCTAACATCATCTTGTCCTATGCTGCTCTCTGCATCAGAATATTGCCAGAGGCAGCTTTTCTTCATTCGGACGTAGGGCATAATGACTACCTAAATTCTGATTTCAGAATTTGAATACTAGCGTCTCCGATGGTTAGCCGGGAACTCAACTACGCATGCACACCTGTGGTACAAAGTGAGAAGCAAAGGAGTGGCTTACCTCTTGAATGAGAGCAAGGCAGACATCATGAAGCTTACTACTAAGCACATCGGAGTGATACCGTGCCAAACAGCGTAGGAAAATGAGCCCCTCGATTTTTTTCTCCCTGTAGGAAGAGACAGGATTTATATTGCTACACTGGGAATCGTAACTAACACTGTTTAGTTAGGAAAGGTTGAGGGAAAGGAAAGACATCATTAATTCAGATATAGGCAGAATACTTTTATAGTTGACAGGTATTTGTGTATATTTTCATTTTCACTTCACAATGCCAAACAAACTGCACTTTCCTTAATTTCATTCAGTGAAAATGACAAACAGAATATAATGGAAAAGATGCACTATATGGCCAAAAGTTTGTGGACATATGATCCTCACACATTTTAGCATAATATCAGACATTTTAGATGTAAAGCTCCATCTCATGTGCAGATGTCCTGAGCAAATCCTGCGCATGAGCATATCAACAATGAAACTGTCAGTCCGTCTGTCAGTCAAGTGTTTGCAAGACAGCTGTACAATGCTGAACTGAAGCCTTCTCAGACCAGAGTTGGGCAACCCAGTTTTAAAGAAACAGACGTATTTACTGAATGAGATGTATACTAGGTTAACACTTTCTAAAGGTGCTGGACTCACCAGTCATCTGAGTTAAGCAGTCTGAAGCTCTGAGTGAGGGCAAGCTCTGGCCTGGAGAATGGCCGCAACTCCACCTGCTCGTTGGGATCCTTCTTTAGGGTAATGGGCATGATTTCATCTAAACACAAAGTACGGATGACAAATATTCTTACATGGACTTGTTCCTGTTCATAAAAAATATTCATAACAATAATACATTAATATAATATTCAAAATATGATTTAAAAACCTGCTGAAAAGGATATCATTATATGGTCAAGTAAATACAATATCAATGGAAATATAACATTAGAAAAATCAGATCTGCACAATATTTGCTTTTTAAATGCACAAGTTGCAAAAAATCAGCAAAGACCTTTTAGATAGGCTGAAGCATTACCAGAGCTGTTGGAGAGAGATGGCTGTGCTCTGGTCAGACTGGGAGCTCTTCTTCGCCGAGGCAGTGTGTGTCTGCTAGGGAGGCCTGTAGGGGGGCTCGGCTGATGATGGGGACTGAAACATTTTTGTGGGTTTTGGGGTCCCTGTGCACTTGTAGGGCTGGTGGGTGATTCCCTTGTGAGGGTTTCAGTCTTACTGGAGGGTAAAACGCTACCGTTCAGCTGCAACTCTGAGAACAGGAGGGAAATTACGGCGACTCCAGAATTTCTGCTAGTCAACACAAGCATGACGAAGAGCATTCGGCGAGTCAAACTCTTACCTTTCAGAGATGCTGCTTCATCTGAGGCCAGCTCAGCTGTTCCATGTCTAAGGCTCTGCCTCATTCGCGGCGTAGGCTGGGCTTCTTGCTGTTCTAACCAATGTTGGCGCATCTTATCCCTTGCAAACTTGGACAGCTTCACCTTCTCCTGTAATTACAAGTTTGAAATGTCTAGGAATAGTAATAAAAGGCTATTGGACTTGCGGTGTAATCTGGAAGAACAGACAAAGGACAAAATGGAACAAAAGATACCCTCACCATTTTATTTTATTTTCCTTTTCTTTTACTATACACAAATATTTAAAGGGTATTAAGATTGGGTGATATTAATAATTTGTTATTGTCACTCTGAAAAAATACTTTGCTGAGTCTTTGCTGACATACAACTGGACAGAAGCATAGTTTAGTTACGTATATTAACATCATAGGCTGCTACATGCCTTATGTATTTCCTGTTTTCACAAGAAAAGTGTGCCATAAATTTTAACTCTGTACACCAGTGTCTGTTTAGAGAATTAATGAATTAACGGATAAACTGAAAACCTGAAATAACAGAAAACAAAATGACTAAAAAAAATTAGCTCATGAGAAAATACTATTTTATGTATTTCTCAAGAACTATATGCTGTATAATTGTGAAATTGTAAATGGCCAATTAATTAAATACCAAAAAAGCTCTAACTTGTTAACATATGTTGGAAGTGTATGCCGTTCAGGTCTGGGTGGAAAAAATGTTCAAAATCTGTATACAAGACAAAACCGGAACAGAAATGACATTACACATATGAATGAAAATATGTAAATCAAAATCTGTAAAATTATAGCCATTTCCTTAAAAGGCTTTATACAAGCAAAATTTTATGCTAGGCATTAATCAAGCAAAATGTTATGCTAACTAATCAAACCCGTTTAATTCAGGGTGATGAAAAACATTGGTAAATCCATCAGTTGGGATCAAGCCTAGAGCGAATGCTGAGAATCAGTGAATGTGGAATTTTTAATATTGCTTGACCAAGAAAGGTTCTCTCACCGTTGCATCATCAGGTTCAGGGCTGTCAGCAGAATCGACCTGACTTCCAGAGACAGCATGGCCATATACTCCAGCTGGTGGCTCCCATGAGGCTTTGTTTATGGACTCATCCTGCTCAGGACATGCTGCCACTTCGGGACGGCTCGGAAGAACCATGGAGCCAAAAACTCCTGCCACAGGGGGGAAAACATTTCCATTTTTAGAGTCAAAAGTCAAAAGCAAAGGCATCTTTATAAAATTCACAATAAACACTTTAAATTTGTAGGATTTTTCTTTACAATAGCAGACAGGTTGCACTAACCTCTTCCAACTACTCCCTCAGACATGTCGCTAACAGCAGAGGCCTTCGTGCTGTGTATCTGAGATCCTGAAAGACAAAGAGACAGTGATAAATACTACTGCTGATTATATTTCATCGCTTGATGATACACTTAAAGAGAGTAAGAAGAACAAACAGAGAGCAAAGTTTCTAACAAAAAGTCATTTCCAGATCTCTCTGTTGCCTAGGAAACAAATTCTAATTATGACCCCTTCTCTTAACGTCTTATAAGAGACAGGGGCACGGCTGAGCAGCTCTGCTCCAGCAGGAGGTAAAGCTAATATCTAAGACAGATAAATGCAAATAAAAGCATAGAAAGCGCAAATCAGGTATCTTTAAAGTTATACACAGAGTATATAATAGGTCTAGGGCTCCAAAGTGGAGCAACAGAAAAGTGTTTGCCTTATCGTTACAAGCTCGAAGAGAGACTCTAACAAGTAGCGAGTGTCTGTGAGTGTGTTCAACTCTAATGTGTTCAGCTGCTATGTGATGTTGCCCAAGCAACATGTAGTGGCTGGATGTAGAGGCTGGATTCAGGTGTCTCAGAGGAAGTACATGCTAAACTTTACCCTCCCCAGTCAGTAGCTGTTGCTGTGTGATAGGCAAGAGCTAGCTAGTGGGTGGGACTTGGCAAATGAAAAAACTAAGGGGAAATGTGGCTAAAAATCCCAAATTCCATTAAAAAACATACATATATTCTAGATCTACAAACACATTTATTTAAAATACATACTGCACCTAGAACATAGAGAGTAATTCACCTTTAGCGGGTCTTAAAGCTCTGAGCGGCTCACGACCTGCAGGTCTAACATGCGGAGGTGAAGACGCTTCTCTTGGCTTCTCTTCCGCTGCTGCTCCGTTAGAATAAGATACTCTCTGACCAACAACGCTGACACTCACATCAGAAAGAAGCTTTTCCTGCTGTTGGACACCTGAAGATACATTACACACAGATCTGAAATGTGTACACACTTAACACATTCTACACAGTGGACATGTCGAGTGTCTTTGGCGAGCTGCTGTATGTAGATATACCTTGAGGACTTGCTTCCATGGAGGAAGGAGTTTTCTTTTTCCCAGACGGCACTCTAGCGATACGTGTTTTTGTTGTCGAGTTCCCAGGGCTGTAGTGATGAATTTAAGAATGAGACAATAAGCTTTTTAAACTGGTGTTCCAATTATTCAGTACTGATGTTGTATACTGTATATAATTGCATATAAGATATCAGTATCTGTATGGAAGCCGTATTTGTAACTTATGTGTCTGGATAAGGTTTCATTAACAGCAAAAGGGTATCTTCAAACTAATATGTACAAACAAAGATAAATGATAAATTAGCACCTGCTCTTGGTGCCATTGATGGTGGGAGTGGTAGGAGAATAGAGGCTGGACAAGCTGCTCTCACTCACTGGGCTTGTCACAGACGGAGAGGTCTGAGAGGACGAGTCGAGGTTTGGCTCGAGTTTAACGGCCGAGTCCGGACTGTCTGGATCCGGCTCTGAGCCGCTCATGCTCGCCTTTGCCCTCTTCTTAGCTGCGCTGTTACGCAAGGAGCGCAGCGAGCTCATCATCTGCAAAAATACACAATGAGCCCAATAAATCCAATCCAAATGCCTACACTCATTTGATGTGGTCAAACAGAAGTGTACAAAACAAATCTGTAACTGAGCAAGTGATTAAAATAAGGGACAGGCTTTGCATGAGGCAACAATACTTGTAAACTACCATTATAATGCTACCATAAACAGGAATTTATAGCTGTGTTAACAGTATTTGGATGATAAATCAGAAATATAAGGTGCTTCCTAGAACGTAAATATACAGTTTTGCCCACCCACCTCCTCCTTGTCCACTGGCTCCTCATCCGGTTCCTGCAGGCTCATGACAGTCAGGTCGAGGTGGAGATTCCTGCTACGCTGATCTCTCTGGTTCCCTGCATCCTGTACAGACAGCTGTGTGATGGGGGTGATGGGTGGAGAAGACCTGACTGCGTTCAGAGCCTGAGGGAACGATGAGGAGGACGCGACACTAGTCCGGGAAGTGTGCAATGGAGAACACCTGGTGGAGCCAGCCTCACCTGCATCGAGGATTTCCATCCATCAGATGATCAAGCATGAGCAAAAAAAAAAAAAAAAAAAAACACCAGTCAGGAAATCCATTTATTCATCATTTATGAATGACAGTTATGGTTATGGTTGCATCCAGTGTTCTAATGATAAATATATTAATATAAAACCCTAGACAACATTGTTTGAGTTCACCAAATGTACCATTAGAAAGTAGTTTTCAAGGGATTGAAAGGTAAAATCCATTATAAAGGAAGAAATCTATGTTGCAGACATTTCTTCTCAACAAAGGGATATTGCAGTACCCAGGTGTTATTACCCAAAAAACACCCAAGGCACCCAAACAGACAGCTTTGTATATAGGCTTGTAACTTTAAAAAAAAGTGGCCAAAAATGCTAGAGTACTAACGAGCAGCCAGGACTTATGGATTTGAGGACACCCACAATATTACGATTAAAATGATCCCCTTAGCCTCCTTTATAAAATCATTTGATTGTCTAAAATCATTTGAAAGCTCTGGCAACCTTTTTCAGCCATTGGACAAACGGGAAAAAAGCTGAGAAATGAATTCAATGTTGCTGAAAATTCTTTAATAATTTCGTTCACTCTTAAACAGGTAGATCACATTACATTACATTCATTTCCCGTGGCACATAAGGGCAGATCAAAGGTGATCTTTAGATTTATAGAGACATCCATTTTTAATCTAAAAAAAAAAAAAAGAGCTGAGAGTTATGAGGTCAAAGGGGCCTTCCATTATCAGCGCCTTCATGTCTGTGCAAGGAATGCTGTCCTTAGAATTATCAAAAGTTTATCATGACATTGTCATTTTAACGGACAGAATGGCAACAATTTCACACTTTGCTTTTCTTTTATGCATCAGTCATGCGTCTTTACCTTCTTAACTGTTAAGCCTTGGCCTTTTCTGTATTCTTTGTGTTTTCTGCAGTAAACAGTATCACATATTACTAGGCCTTTTCATTTGAACTAATTCACCTTCTATATGAGGGGTTCTTTATGTACCTGACTACACACAAACATATCAGTACAGAATGTGCAGGGTTTATCATTTATCATTGAGTGTAACTGTACATTCAGAGGTTTTAATGCCAATTTAGTGTGTATTTGTGGCTTCTCCTAACAGATATATGCAATTTCTGTAATATCAACTACTGTAATATACTGACACTGAAATATATTTAAAATAACAATATCATATTTTACAGGTATGTGAGAATTTGACTCCAATTTTCTATAACGTCCTCACCATTGTTATTCCTCCATGGACTGGGCTCCCTCCGTCGTGGGCTCATCTCTCGATTGTTGGGCCATGTGTTGGACATGGAGAGCGTGGAGTCAGCATGGCATCTGCGAGACAGTGTGGGAGTTAACTGGACCCCTGGCAGAGTGGCCAGAGGGTAGGAGGGCAGCAGAAAGGAGCCAGGGGGAGTGGGATTGGACGGAAGAGAAAAAGTACGCTCCACATTGGAGTTTCCAGACCCTGGCAGCCGACACGTCCTGGGAACACCTGCAATGGAGCGCGCATACAATGGTATGAATCATGCAAGAAATCAAGACAATTCTATAAATTTTTTCCAGTGCATAATCACTGAACTCCAATGCTATCTGGGACCACCCCAATATTTTACATAGTGTCTTAAACCAAATCAAAACAAGTTGAGTAAATTGTAATCAGTGAGTCACCTCTCTCAGCATCGCTGGAGCCGGCTGCTTTGAAAATGTCCGGGTTTGAGTCTAGGCTGCCGCTTCGGCGAAGTCTGACTGCGCTTTCTCTCCTCTGGCCAGAAGAGTGTGACTGAAGTGGTTCTGCTAATCCTAAATCGCATAAGAGAGAAGAATCTGTTTGCATTACCGTGTGTAACTAAAATACTACAGAATTTTCAGATCCGAATAAATGTGTTATCACTTAAGGATCAGCAGTCTATTCAAACAAAGAAGCTAGTTTTGATCCATGCCAGACACTGGAATGAGGAGTGTAAATCTCAGGGCGCAGTGGTGGCGCAGTGGTGGCTCAGCGCTGTAATGTATATGTGACAAATAAAGGCTGTTTCTGCTTCTTCAGCCATGGTTTGATTTCTGTACTCCACCATGTAACACACACACTTTTCATTCAGACTTCTGGTTTATTTTAAATGGAATCTGGGATTATTCTTGGGGTCTCACAGTGTGGGGGTGCTTTAGTGCCTTCATCACCCCAACCCTGAGGCACAAAGACTCCTTCATAAAGTTCCTTATTGCCCACGTGGACGAGCGACATGTAAAAACTGCTGTATGACTAACACTATTCATGACAATCAAACTCAAAATATTTGCCAACTAGTACATGTTTATTTGAAACTTGCCTACTTCTTTGTATATCATATTAGTCTACCTATATTTTATGTCATTTGTAATTTTTTTTTTTTTATTAAATGAATGTCATTGGGCTTGTTTTAAAGAACTCTCTGGAAGCATTTTAAGAAAAGTTCTACACAAGAAAATCCACCCACAAATCAGTTGCATCAGCTGAGCACAAGCCTGAATATGGATCTTTTGAACTTAGGTCAGCGACTCTGAATACAACCCAGTGGTTTTTCAATTTGGGGAAATGATATATATATAAACTTAATCTCACAATTGCAAACTGCACTTAATGGAAATATAGCCCTTGCCTCAAAAGCATCTTGAGTGAAGTTCACAAGCTGGTTAAATCCCACCAGAGTGGTTTTATGGGTTCAGTTCATATTGATTGTACTACTGTGCATTCACTGTTGTTACTAGCTCAGTTAAATGTATACTTAAAAAGAGACAAAATCATCGACTGTGTTTCAGTTGTACAGACTTGCATCCTAACACAGGCACAGCTCAACAAAAGTGCCAACTGAGTGTTTCTGAAGTGCATGTGGGTGGTCATGGTGCTCCACTCACAAATTCAACAATGAACAATGATATGAATTCAGTTCATTTTAGATTGAATTCATGTTTAGATTATTTCCCACGTGGTTCAAAAAGTCCTATGTAGTCTTTAGGCTTCGGCATAGCTTTACGATTATTTCTAAGATCCTGAGTTTTATCATAAAAGGCTCTCTAAACAGCACAGAACGGCACAAACTGTAATGCTCTGGGAGAACTGGCATGCACCAACCCACAATCACCAAAACAAAACAGAATGAAACAGCCTGTTCATGAAAGAGACCAATGCAGTGATGGGGTGATGTGATAGATGAAGCAGAGTTAACTGTTACCACCCCAAAGTTTATTTTTCAATAACAGTACATTCTTAAATGTTTTATTCCTTTTATTTCACAGCAATTAGCCACCCATTACAAATTTCAATTTACTATGCCATATTTTTAAGCATTTAAAGCATAACAAATCACTTACATTATAACAGCAAGAAACAGGCGTTCCTTCAACAGTCTGTCTCTTGAAGTTAACACAAACACAGCTTGCCACATTACCAAAAAAAACAAAAAGCACCTCTGTCCTGATGATTCTCTCGTGGTGGCATTGACTTACTGACACTGGAGACTCCTTCCATAAATGTTAAATGAACATCTCCTTAAAGATAACTTCATTTTTTTTTTTAAATAACGCCACATTTTTTTAAGTCTGTTTATTACTAGGCTTAGATTATGTTGAGGCTCGACATTACCTCCAGTCACCCTTAACTAGCTTTCACAGTCAATATTGCCCTGCTCCAACTCAACAAAACTGAAGAAGGATGTGATAATCATGGGTTAGCAAGGTGTTAACAAGCTGATATGCATTAGAGCAGGAGAAAATAATGAACCTGGCAACACCATGGCCTTGAAACAGTGGACTGGGACTGAAGAACGCTTAGCCAAGTGTTAACTACTTGTCATGGGGTTAAGCTTGAAGATGTGTCATCACTCATTTAAAAACACATCACCAGCTCTGATTTAAAAAAAAAAAAAAAAAAAAAAAAAAAATTGTGGTTGATGCGGAAAAAGAGAGACAAAGAAATAAAGAGACTAAAAGGATGAAAACTTCCAGAAAGGTATTGACTTACCAGACTGGGTGACACAAGTTTCCTGATTCAGTCTCATGGAGGTAGTGAGATCTTCAAGACTTGACTAAAGCAACAAAAAAAATATTTAGTTAGCCCATCTTTCAAAGATTACGCAGGATCACCACTATTTTTTGTGGTGCTGTTTTGCTGTGAAAGAAATGAACGATCATGTGCACTATGTATGTCCGAAGTTATGTGAACACCTGACCATCACAACCATATGTGAGTCTTCCCCAAACTATTGCCACAAAGTTGGAAGCACATAATTGTATATGATGTCTTTGTGTGCTGAAAGATTACAATTTCCGTTCACTGGAATTAAGAAGCCCAAAACTGTTCCAGCATGAAGCACAAAGCAAGATCCATGAAGGAATAGGCTGATGTGGAAGAACTCGGGTGTCCTGCACAGAGCCCTGACCTCAACCCCACTGAACACTTTTGGGATGAGATAGAACCCCGACTACTCTGCTGAACATCAGTGCCTGACCTCACTAACACTCTTGTGGCTGAATGGACACAAATCCCCACAGCCACGCTCCAAAATCTAGTGGAAAGCCTTCCCAGAAGAGTATTATAACAGCAAAGAGGGACTAAATCTGGAATGGGATGTTCAACAAGCACATGTGGGTGTGATGGTCAGGTGTCCACAACCTTTTGGCCATAAAGTGAATTTACTGAGCAATTATAAATAAACTTGGAGCAATACATTATGTTCCCTTTCCACTAACCAGCCAGCAACACAGACATAGTTGTTAGCTACATTCTTGTGCCTAACAACTGGAGAGAGAAGACTTTTTAACTTCCTTCACCATTCAAAACCAAGAACTGCAGTGGTGTTGCCAAGAAACGACGTGATATAAACAGATCCTTCATGAAGGCAGAAATGGCTTAGACATATACACTTGATTAATATGGACTACAATATAGCTTACAATATATCAGTTTTAACTGATAAATTAATTATTTTGTTTAAAATATGTGTGTGTGTGTATATATATATATATATATATATATATATATATATATATATATATATATATATATATGAATGTATACACACACACACTGCAAAAAATCATGCAGCTACAGGTCAAGAGCTATAGGTGTTCCTATTAAAGTGGACGGTGAGTGTATATAACAAATGTAGCAAGCTCAGTGCAGGTTAGAGGAAAGCAGTTTGGATTTAAAAGAGAGAAAGATAATTCCTTTTACAATTCTTTATAAATTTGTTTAGAGTGTACCGCTGTTAAATCAGAACCGCACACTCTCACCCTGTTTGCAACTGAAACACATCAAGTGTAATTCAGCTGTACTAATCTTTATGCATTATACTTTAAAATCTCCAACAGCTGGGGAAAAAAAAAAAGGCCAGGTTGGTATATGCATAAAAATGTGTATTGTATTGTACAGATATACACTCAACTCCAATATTACTCAAATATACAAATATTACTCAATATTTCTTTTAACAAAAGTATTTTCTCTCAAAAACATGTCAACATTGACTCAGAACTACATACTTGAAATAAAATGCAAACAAACTGGCATGCCTTGACAAATTCCAGCTATTATTAATTGCTCTGTCACGAGGAATTCTGAGATTTGAGGAGCCACACTAGGTGGAAAGTAAGAAACATTTCCCCAACGGCTCAATAGCTTAATTAGACTCCACTGCAGTCACCATCGCAGGGAGCACTGCGATTCTCTATCAACACTGCTGCCTTGAGAACAAGAAGAAAAGCTCTTCCTCTCTTCCGTTACCAGGAGCCGCTTGGATTTAATCAGTTAAGAACAACTGTATAATTTTGTCAGGTATTTTTTTTAAACATAGCTACACCATTACGGGAAGAGGTAGCTCAGTGGTGGAGATATTGGACTTCTGATCGGAAGGCTGTGAGTTCAGAGCCCAGCACCGACAAGTTGCCATTGCTGGGCCCTTGAGCAAGGCCCTTAACCCTCAAACGCTCACTTGCATAAATGAGAGAACTGTAAGTTGCTCTAGAAAAGGGTGTCTGCTGAATGCCATAAATGTAACCTCTAATTATATACATACATGCTTTTATGTAACTAGAATGCACAACAGACCCAAATCTATACAAATTGTGTGTTAGTTGGTAAGAAATGATATCAGTTTACACTGTGTGTATGAGGCATACATGAGCTACCATTAAACAAACTATGACAGTTAGAGGAAACAGTGTATATAAAGATTAGTCAAATAGCTATATTTATTTTGAATAAAATCTTGTTATTCAATTCAATTTTATTTGTATAGTGCTTTCAACAATGGACACTGTCACAAAGCAGCTTTATAGAAATAAATGGATTCACAAAAAATATATTGTAAATATGTGAATTTATCCCTAAATTCACATATTTATTTATGTTATGATTTGTTATGGATAAATGATTCAAGAAAACATCTTTTTAACAGACTTCTTGAATTCCCTCTTTCTGACAATGAGAGCTAAAACAAAATTTAAAAAGTGAACAAATCCTTCATGGCGATTGTTTTTAATTCAGGCTAAATGAAATGCTATACTGAACGAGAACCTGAATCTGGGCTAAATACAATCAGGCACACTTCCAGCACATTTGACCTTAAACAAGTGGCTTAGACTCATGTGCCTGTGTACTAAGAACTAAGGATCACATCCGCTTCAGGGAATCTAAAGGTAATTTATTTCCTCCTAATAACGTAATCACTGTGGTAATGATCCATGTTGTGGCCTTTGCCAAAGCCCTTGGAGCTCGGCTCAGGTATCATGAAGCACGCTGAGGTGAACAAAATATGTTGGAGCCTTTTAGTGGCGTTGTGGGGAGCCTGTAACCAGATCACTGCACTGTCTCTCTCTTCTCTCTCTGTGATCGATGACCCTTTCGGAGCAATCTTTTCTCGTTCTTAGCAGCTGTTAACAATCCTGGCAACATGGCAACTAGATTCCATGAGTCAGCACATTGTATGGTCAGGAGCACTCAGATATGGAAGAAACGCTTAACAAAACTAAGGGTGGAGCTGTAGGAGCCGTATGAAACTATGGGTGAAATGATAAGGAAAATTCACTGGCTGAGAACTGTACAATCTAATATCACGGATTTTCAGTATTTCACTTGTACTACAAATGCAATGCAAAGCATGACACGTTTTTTTTTCAGTGGAAAGTAGGCCATGTGGTTTTTGGTCTTTTTTTTTTTTTGGTTTTGTAGTATATTTAAAGGTAACTGCTTCAGCAACAACAGACATGCTTTTTGTGTAATGTTAATCTTGAATTATTTCAGATTTTATTTCACTGACATACCACCAAAAGCCTTAAACATTACCATGGATCAACAGTTTGGTCATTCAAAATTTTCATCAAATTATAGTTTGCTCATTTTAACATAACAGTTATCTTATCTTTGGACGTTTTGATTTAATCTGCACGTAATCTCAGATTAAAAGAAGCCATAAATGCAATAAAGCTCTATTCCCAACACCTCTAAATTTGGTAGAAACACTCAGCAGGATCATCTGACACCCACCATTTGGCCAAAGTGTCACCTCCAGCTGATGCATCTCTCACACTCTCACACTGACACACACACACACACACACCTTTGATTAGGCCACTAATCCAATTAGACAATATGCTGAGAGCTCACATACGCCTATAAAAACAAATCAGCAGTAGTTTTACACTAATTTCAGTCTACAGATAAAGCTCTTAACAGGAGAGACAGGCACATGATTCAGGCACATGATTCATGAAATGGCAGACAATTTCCAACCCTGAGATCTAATTTGCAGATGAATATCTCGGAACGAACAGACACGAGTCTGCACAGAAACTCATAACGCTGAAATATCACAGACCTGCCAACATACGCTAGAGTTAATTATGTGGATTGGTGTATTGTATGTCATGCAAAAATATCCGCTAGGGAATTCAGACCATTGTTCTGTGCCTCTACGTTTCATCAACATATTTTCCTGTACATTAAAACAAATCAGTACTGGCTTAACAATTTGCTTTTCTACTTGGCTGCTACAGAATTTCCCTCTTTTCAGTTTCTTTCCTACTTATTATTAGTCAGTCTTAAACATTTTTACAAAGTAGGCTAAAGTCACTCACATTGCACGAGAAAGCAGAGTGAGGTAAAGCATCATATATTAAACGTTATTAAAGACTCAGATTTTTGGGACATTGACTTACAGATGAAAAATCTAACAGGTTAGACTGATTGTGGTAGATTTTGCTGATGGCAGTTTTCATTTTGTTTACTTGTTTGATAGCCGTCACTGTTGTTAGTGATGTCAGGTTTTATTTGGTTTCTAGGGTCAAAATGTAATGCCTGAGCAAAGCTCTACTTGAACACTCAAGTGTGCTCAATTATCGTCGCTCGAAAACATTAATTACTGCCATTTCCGCAACTTACAACTTAATGAGCCACCCACTGCCGCCAGCTAAAGGGGGGCAGCCGTGAACACAGATCAAGCTTCTGTGTGGAAAGCACCAGTGTGGGAACCTTTTGTACCTATATGCATAAATCTGGCCACCTAACAGAGAAATATAACCTTTGAAAAAGGCATTCCAAGTTTCTATTTCTTTGGACACCAACTATCATCTTTATTAAGTGTCGAACCTTTCTTCTAAATTGTTTTAAAAAAGGCACGAGCTAATCCCTCACCTTATCGGACAACTTTCCATTCAATCCACTGCAGGGCTCCTGATTTCCTGCAGACGGAAGGCTCGATCTCTCCCAGGGTAGCTTGTTTTTGCCCTTGCCGGCACTCACTATCCTCCTCTGTAACGGCATCTCGTCAGTCAGGGATCCAAGGCTGCTGTAAGCACTCAGCCCTTCTGAGTCCACATCCGTCCTGTGACTCCTCGCGCTGTTCGCTCTCCCTCCATTAAGGATCCAGTCCAGATCGGCTCCGGAGCCGAACTGGGGCGTGCGCCGCTGGCCAGGTTTGGGGATAACCAGCGCGTATTCCACTGTACCATCCGCAGATAGCCGAGGAAGGATGTGCCTGGCCCTTCGTGCCTGTACGGCAGCCATAAGGCCCTCAGCTTCACCGGTGAGCTCCACCCTGTCTATAGCCTTCATGATCGGCTGCTTCTTGCCTGTGTCAAGGCAGTAATCGAAAACGGCGAAGAGCTCCAGGGCTGCGTGTCGAACCCTCTTCTTGCTGTCTGCAAGATAAGGAGCAACCAGAAAACACAGATGCGGGATGTTGAAGTCTTTCCTGGGGTGCGCGAGCATGGCAGCTGTAATGATGTTGAGAACATCCTCTCTTACTCTTGAGTTTTTGTGTTTCAGGTGCCCCGTTACAAGGTCCAGAACTTTCTGTGGCCCTACGATCCTCATGAGCTGCCGAAAAATGTTCATGTATTCGTTCCGTGGAACGGTGCGCGTGTCTCCCAGGGTTTTGAGAGCCACGTGCACGATCTGTTTGTAATATCGGTCCACATCGTAGTCCAGCTTTTGAACAAGGAGGTTCAGGACCTGTAAAGTGCCATATAAGACTTTAAAGTTGGTGTCATCCAGGAGTTTGTGTAAAAAGTAGATGAATTCCACAATACTGTCAAAGGAAACCGCTTTCAAGTCCAGCTCGGACAGGATGGTTTTCAGCTCTTCTACCCCATTTGTTCGATTCTGGTAGTTCTCATGATCCAGGAGTTGTTCGTGTAACTCCAGAGGTATTAATCCATAAATCATCATTGACTGTTCTCGTCAGAGTCTGGCCAAGGCCAAGCTTACTGACAGACTGCAGGTTGTTTCTAAGCGCCTATGTATTTGTTGAGATTTTAGAAAGCTCATCTTGTCAAGGGCTGTGTGATTCCAGATTTCTCAAAGTGGTCACTAAGAAAGAGGTCTGATGCGAGAGCATGGGAAAATGTCACACTATTAAAAAAACAAAAAAAAAATAAATACAAAAATAACCACAGACTCAAGTCAAACTGCTGAAAAAAGCCAGATATATCATTAATACCCTGACCAAATACAACTGAGGGGGAAGTAAAGGAACAAAAACACTACACACTGACATTTTGCCAGAGTTGTGGCAAAACAAGTAAACATACAATTAGGTAAATATGTCTTCTAAAAAAAAACCTGTAGCTTTGCCAGCTTTAGTGATAAAAACCCAAAGTTAAGGCACTGGTTAGCACATTTCAACATGAACAAACTCAACCTGCTAGTCATTTTAACCTGGTTAGCTAGCCAACTGTGTCATGGTTAAGTCTATCCAGGAGCAAACCTAACCTAGCTCGGAGAAAGGAAGAAAAATAACTGCCATGTGAACCGCTTAACATTGTTTCTGGCAAGAGTTTGGCTAGCTATGTTGCCAAGCCTACAACACTCATCACAACAACACATTTATAACATTTAAAAAAAAAAACACACAGCCTCTTTTTACAGGACAAGCAGCTAGTTAGGGCTAGTCGTCAGTTCAGCGTGCTGGGAGTCTAACTTGCACACAAACACACACACAAACACACTACAGAGTTCAGGCATCACATTCCAGCGTTGCTATGAATTAGCATCATTACAAAAAAAGCGCAGTCCGCAGCTACAATCAGCACACAAGGCGTTTCACTCCACACTCGAGGTGCTCAAGCTTCCAGACTTGCAGCTTGGAGTTTTATTCGCGGGTCCGAGGCTGATTTTCACGACGCTCCTGCCGCCGCTGCTGCTGCTGCTGCTGTGTTTGGAATCAAAATGGCGCAGCATGTCACAAACCAACTGCTTCCATGGTGACGCCAAGTCTTGGCAGCGCGAGCGCTCAGCTGCTGCAAAGAACTATGGGATTTGTATGAAGCTCTGGGATTTCATTTAAGCCCATAAATGGCATGTGAACTAAAAATGTAAGTAAGTAAGTAAGTAAATAAATAAATATATAAGCAGGTAAATAAATAAAAACAAACAAACAGGTAAATAAATAAATAGGTGAAAAAATAAGTGAACAAATACATGAATGAATGAATGAATGAATGAACAGACATGTAAATAAATAAATACATAAATAAATAAGTGAACAAATACATGAATAGATAGATAGATAGATAGATAGATAGATAGATAGATAGATAGATAGATTGATGAATGAATGAATCAACAAGTGAACAAATACATGAATGAATGAATGAATGAATTAATCAACAGACATGTAAATAAATAAATAAATACATAAATAAATACGTGAACAAATACATGAATGAATGAATGAATGAATGAATGAATGAATGAAAAGACATGTAAGTAAATAAATACATAAATACATAAATAAATAAGTGAACAAATACATGAATAGATAGATAGATAGATAGATAGATAGATAGATAGATAGATTGATTGATTAATGAATGAATGAATCAATAAGTGAACAAATACCTGAATGAATGAATGAATGAATGAATGAATGAATGAATCAACAGACATGTAAATAAATAAATAAATACATACATAAATAAATACGTGAACAAATACATGAATAGATAGATAGATAGATAGACAGACAGATAAACGTGTTGTCTTTAAATCTACATTCCTGCCTTTAAATGTACACTCACTGTCCAATTTAGTCTGGAGTATACAGTCAGGTCCATAAGTATTTAGACAGTGACACAATTTTCATAATTTCGCCTCTATATACCACCACAATGGATCTGAAATGAAGCAGTCAAGAGGTAATCACTGAAGTGTAGACTCTCAGCTTTAATTCAAGGGGTTTAACAAAAATATTGCATTAACCGTTTAGGAATTACAGTCATTTTTTTCAGAGTCCCTCCATTTTCACAGGCTCTAAAGTAACTGGACAAACTAACAATCATAAATATTAGGATTATTTTTAATACTTGGATGCAAATTCTTTGCAGTCATTGACCGCCTGAAGTCTGGAAGCCATGGATTTCATGAAATGCTGAGTTTCCTCCCATGAGATGCCAGGCCTTTTCTGCAGCCGCCTTCAGTTGCTGCTTTTTGTGGGTCTTTCTGCCTTCAGTTTGGTCTTCAGAAAGTGAAAGGCAGCTCAAATGGGTTGAGGTGACTGACTCGGCCATTTAAGAACATTGCATTTCTTTGCCTTAAGAAGCTCTTGGGTTGCTTTCGTGGTACATTTAGTGTCATTATCCATCTGTACATTGAAGAACTGTCCTATAGGTTTTGCAGACTTTGACTGAATCTGAGCAGAAAGTATAGCTCTATACACTTCAGAATTCATCCTGCTACTTCTATCAGTAATCACATCATCAATAAACACCAGTGACCCAGTTCCATTGGCCACAAATGACCACAAATCCCCACAGCCACGCTCCAAAATCTAGTGGAAAGCCTTCCCAGAAGCGTGGAGGTTATTACAACAGCAAAGAGGGACTAAATCTGGAATGGGATGTTCAACAAGCACATATGGGTGTGATGGTTAGGTGTCCACAAACTTTTGGCCATATAATGTACAGTGAATATGTAAAGTGACTTAAAGTCACTCAGGCAAACTCAGATAAAGTGACAGATTGTGACTTACATACAGATAATACCTTCATTTATCTTATTATCAGTGTACAGTTTGTCCCACTGAAAATGTGTTGTTTGTCCAAGTGTACAGCAAAAAAAAAATGTACATGTACAAATAACAGCAATAATAATAGTCCAATAAAATGCACTCTTCTCTCTTTTGTCAGGGAAGCGCTTCCTCGCCCTGAAGGCCAACACAGCATATGAGAGTGAGAAGGAGGCCATCCCCACAGACCATTCGGTCCCTCAACCAGGACAACACCTAGGACTATCTATACATAGACATATAAATACAGACCTTGGATTTCTCTGCACAACACCCACACACCCAACATTCCTGTCAGTACACATGGCATATCCTGTATTTATAAATATTTATTGCATTGTTAGCTTTTTCACTGCAACTACCTGAGCTGAATGATGCACAGCATTGTATTGCACATACAACTGCACATATCTGCACTTTATACCACATACAGGTCATACATTTTTTTGCATCTTTTCTATATATTTTTTTTCTATTTCTATGTAAGTAAATTCACCAGACAGTTGTAAAAGGCATTTCACTGCACGTTGTATTGTGTATAGATGTGTGTGACCAACAAAACACTATTTGATTTGTTTTGAAATAATACTGATACTTACTATTTTACATACTATTCTGTACACCTACCATATGCAATATGACGTATGTATGTTTTATACTAGTGCACAGCTAATTAGCTATACCTAATTAGCTAATACCTTAATTTATCCCTTTTATCAGGTACATACAATATATGTACTTTTGGTGGGTACTGACAAGTTCATCTGTTGCTAGGTACAGTATGTCAGCCACCTTCTACCCTGTTATTAAGTGGAAAGGGATCACCAAAGTATCACCACCAGATATTACTTGGATGGTGGACCATTCTCGGCAAAGCAGTGGCACATGGGAGTGATATGGTAGAGTGTGTGAAGCTGGAATAATTCTACAGGACCCAACAGCTAAAGGATCTGGGTAACTCTCTGCATGGAGATCATTCAGGTGTTTATTCATTATTCAATCACCTTCTCGACATCTCAGAACTGAACTACTGCAGACTCACTCCTGACACGTCATGCCCTGCGTGTCAACCGACCACTGCAACCAATGGCTTCCTGTACCTAGCCACATCAGATTTAAAACACTGATACATGCCTCATAGCCAAAAATGGACCAGTCCCCTCTTAACTGAAGACACCATGTTCCCTTCAAGGCTCTAGCACAACTCTAACCCACCATCACAGATACAAGCAAGTCACGCGTCTTCTCGGTACTGGCACCCAGGTGCTGGAATGACCTGATCCATTTACACTAATGCAAAACCCACTGATATAGCACTGCCATGTCAGTGTCACTGCTGTGCTGAAAATGGTCCACCAATCAAATAATATCTGGTCAGCAGTGATCATACGGTGGTCACTTCACACTAACAAACAGGGTAGAAGAGGGCTGCATTCAGTAACTCTATACCCACTGCATATATACTGTATTTAAAATTATAATATGTATGTAGAAATACTAATCAAATTATATAAATGAAGGCAAAAAAAACATTTTAATCACTTTATTCATATACTAGATACCCTCCAGCTACAACACTGTGCTACTACCCTCTATATTATGTACAATATGCTTATACATACAAAAAGGAATAAGCATACATGCTTGTACTGTATTTTTTAATGTTGTGAAATGTGTATTTTATGCTTGTGCATGTTCACATGCTGATTTGCCATGTCTAATTGCAGTGTATACTAAAATAAAATTTTTTCTACATTATGCCAGTTTAATGCAGGTAATGCATGATTGCTGTGTCTCCTCTGGACAGTGGCTTCAGATGTTTTTTTTTTTTTTTTTTTTTTTTTGAAAGCATGATTATACCTCAAATTAAATAAGACAAAATTTCCAATACAGTACAATATTTCTATGGCTAAGCTAATCAATTTCAAACTAATGTTAAAAGGCATAATACTTTTAGCTTTCACATAGACTAACAGATGGAGAACCTAAGTAAACCTAATAGACCTGATCACAGGATTGTGCTAAATGACACTTGAACTCTTAAATAATTTTGTCTAATATAATTTTACTCATATCAGAATAAGACTTATGCAGAACGTATGCGAACCAGTGTGTGGTTGAAATATGTGGATGAGGCTAAGAAAAGTAATTTGGCACATGGAAAATGTTACTTTTGAGAAAATGATTGATAAATGTAACACTGGCAATGAAGAGAATCCTAGAAAACAAATAATCTCTTATCATGAATCATTACATTATACAGGAATTGTCTACTATATGGACCAAACCCTGGTCCTGTAGTACTCCCTGTCCTGCACATTTGAGTGTTTTCCCTTCTCCCAATCACACTTGATTAAACTAATCAGTTAATTAACGCTGAGTTGAAGTGGAAGTAGAGAGAGTAGAGAGAGTAGAGAAAACACTAAAATGTACAGGGACAGGGAGTACTCCAGGACCAGGGTTAGGAACCTGTCATATGGACTACTTAATAAACTTTCCAATGACATACAATTCAGTATAGGGATATTTAAACATCTGTTGTTTTTCTGTTAGGGGTGTAACAATCGGCGACTTTGATTGATCCAGTAACGTTTGATTGAACGAGATGAAGTGAATTGAATCGAGGCAACAATCATAAATTGATTGTTATCAATTATACTTTTCAATTATTATTGAAAAAGTACAGTAACTCTAACACTTTGAAAATAGTCCTTCTCTACGTTAACATCATTTGTGAATTAATGGTAGGATAACCACAGATTCTGAAGAAGGTTGGTCACATATCGATTGGAGGCTACTAAACTGAATCTCATCATATTGTATTGTTTCAGGGGTACTGTCAAAAATCGAATAGCTGCTTTAAGAACTGGAATCATATTGTATTGAAGCAGATTCAGTGGTATTGTCAGAAATTTAATAGCTGCTTTAAGAACTGAAATTATATTATACTGAAGCAGATTCAGTGGTATTGTCAAAAATCAAACTGTTGCCTTAAGAACTGAAATTATATTATACTGAAGCAGATCCAGTGGTATTGTCAAAAATCAAACTGTTGCCTTAAGAACTGAAATTATATTATACTGAAGCAGATCCAGTGGTATTGTCAAAAATCAAACTGTTGCCTTAAGAACTGAAATTATATTATACTGAAGCAGATTCAGGGGTATTGTCAGAAATCGAATCTTTGCCTTAAGAACTGGGATCATATTGTATTGAAGCAGATTTAGTGGTATTGCGAAAAAATCAAATCATTGCCTTAGGAACTGGAATCATATTGAAGCCTGAGGTTTACACCCCTAACTGCTGAATGTTTGGTGTTGTTACAGTAATTGTGTACAAAGGTATATGAAAAAGGTGCCCTATTTATGTCAATAAAAATGACAATACCTGTGTTGACAATACCTATGTTGTTTTTTATACTGTATTACTTACCTCCTCATCAGGGTTTTTTTTTTTCTTTAGACTGCTAGTACTCTTAGTCCCTGACCTACTGATGTATCAGGATGCATTTATAGATAATGACTTCTGTAAGCACTTCTGGACAAGGGTGTCTGCTATACGCCATACATGTAAACATTATTATTATTATTATTATTATTATTATTATTATTATTATTATTATGGTGGAGTAAAAAAAATCCAGAAATCACAGAAATGTCAGTTGAAAGCTTTTAGAGTGTCTGTGCTTGCAGATACAACTTCAGCTGTATCAGTTGAACATTTCTGTAGAATAAGTAATATACACGTGTTATGGCGTGATTGCGTGATGGTGCGGTTTTCTCATGTTTTCGTCAGACGCGTGAGGTTTTTTTTATTTTTTATTTTTTTTTGCTCTCCGTGGTCCCGGAAGTGACGCAGGGCGAACCTCCTTTTTGTGTTTGTTTTGCAGACAGACGCTGGAGGCTTCTTCCACTGGTGCCGTGTAAGACCTCCACTAGCGCAATATATCTCCCTCTCTCCCTCACTCACACGTCCGAGAGCAGCCCTGGATACAGGTACTCACCAGCACTTCATTCACACCTTTAATCTTTACAACCCCAGCGGGGAACAGAACAGCACGGATTCAGTGCTCGACTAGCTTTGTTGCTAACGCTAGTGGATGTAGCCTAGCAATGTTTATTTTTAGCAACAGTTGTAGCTAGCCAACGGTAGCCTCTAACAGCTAGCATGTTAGCAAGCTAATTTTAGCCGCCTAGCTAAAGTTAACTCAGAATTCAGATAGGTGATTTGGTTGTCCTTCGTGGATAGCTACTGTTAATGTTAATGCTCTTTTTATTTTGAAGTGATATTAACTGAGCTGTTAACTAATAAACGGTGTGTTTTCGGAGTCTTGTAGCTTTTGGCATCATGAAGGCTGTTAAAATGTCATTTTTCAGGTAGCTGTAATTGCGTTTTCTAGGTTCTAGCCAACAACAAAGTCTTTTTAAAGGTGCAACAGTCAATATTTTTCATTTCTTACCGATACAAATAATGTGTAAAATTATGTAGAAATGCTAAAAAAAATAGTTTAAGCCATTGTATCAGAACAAGTGTATTATATAGCTTAAAAAAACCCAGTTTGAAAACCTGCCTTCCGGTCCGGAATGTGTGTTTGTATTTGGATTGGCCTCTTGTCAGTCATTTTGTAGACACGCCCCCAACACCCCTTCACATCCTCCAATCATTATGAGGAGAAGTTGCATGTGTATAGAGTTGTAACTTGGTTTTCAAGCAGTCGAGCCCTTGTATTTTCAAGATTGTGCTTGTAATTGGTGTCATGACAGTTCTTGCTAATGGTAACTCGAGTTGACCCACTGGAAGTTTGGGAGCGGAGCTTTGTGTGGGCCCACGCCCATTTCCACACATATACACAAAGCCCCCAAATCTCTCACCCCCAGAAGTGACAACTCTATAAACATGCAACTTTTCATAATGATTTATAAGGATGTGAAGGGGCGTTGGGGGCGTGTCTATCAAATGACTGACAAGAGGTCAATCCAGATTCAAACAACGCTTCCAGACCAGAAGGCAGGTTTCCAAATTGTTTTTTATTTTCTGACTCAAGTACGCATATTACCACACAGTCTGTTATAAAATCTGGCTAAGATTTTACCTAGATCATCTCGTACAGTGTCACAAGTATCTAAATAATCAGTAATCTCAATAATCTTAATCGGACAAAATAAAACCAGCTTTATGCCTAATGAAATCCAAAAAGTGGCTCATAGGTGGGGCGTTTGATTGATGATATTCATATTTTTAGCTTAAAAACTTATGAAATATTTCTTCTATCACCATTAATAGCTTTTGCTTTATAGGTTTACTTATCTTCGACTAACCTACAAATTTGTTGCAATATAAACTTTAGGAGTATGACAAGTTTTAAAAAGACTTTCATTCGGTCTGTGTAATATAACCGTCCTTTTGCAGAGATGCTATGCCTACAGCACCAGTATTTATTGTTGACACACAGGGCTGGGTGAAGGAGGAGCACACGCAAATAATACTGCCCTGTTATGTCCCGGGCTGTTAGAACCTATTGTGTCCGCTTTAAAGAAAAAAAATAAAATGATGTAAACTGTAAATGCAGCTCCTTCTGTACAATTACAATGATGACACAAGATAAAGGATGCACAAATCTGTTGAAACAGTGCAGGTTTGGTCTTGCCTGGTACAGTGTGTGGCATGTTTTATGCCGTGAACACGTGTTAAGGCTGTTACACGCTAAGCGATTTTAGCCACGATTTCCCAGTCACCAAATAATTCTCGTGTAGTCTGAACAGTTCTCCAATGTGATTTTCTCAAGGCTCCAATATATTGAAGTGTGTTTGATTTTCTGAGCGAATAATTAACAGTGTAACTAGTAGCAAGAACAGCATTGAGAAACAGCCAATGAGAATCCAAGAGGAAGGAGGAAATCAAGTCCATCTGTCGTAATGTGCAGCAGATCCCTGAATCCAGTTTACCATTCTTTGTATTTGTTTGTATGGGAGGGCCAGAGCAAAATGTAAACACAATAATATTACTATAATTTCCATACTGATCGGAAGGTTGGGAGTTCGAGCTGCTGCTGTTGGGCCCTTGAGCAGCGCCCTTAACCACATCTGCTCCAGGGGCTCCATATCATGGCTGACCCTGCACTCAGACCCCAGCTTGTGAGCAATCTGGGTTATGCGAAAAACTGCATTTCATTGGCTCTGTACTCTGCACAATGACAATAAAGTTGAATCTAATCTAATAAGAAATTGTCAAACCCAAATGGTTGTTAGGAACAGCAAAAATGAACAACAACAAACGCAGCATGATTCCTGGCAGGGCACAGTATAAAAAAATAGCTACTTTATTTGCACTATACCTCCAGTTCTCTTTGCAGAACAGACAATCCTTGCTGCCCATGTCTCCCCAACCAAACATTTTTCACTTATATTTACTTATTTCTGTACAAAATCATGACAAAATTGAATGATAGACAGCTCTTGTGTTTATTTTTGCAAAAAGGTGGGATTTGGGGATGCAGCATGCTCATCTGTGATCAAAGACTGTTAGTGCTTGTGTGGTGTGCACACCCCAATGTTAACCAAACAACTGATTGCAAGCGTTTTGAAAGTTGTGTAGTGTGAACTCTGCATGATCATGGTGACCGACACAATGACAGTCATGCATGTAAGCGTGAAAGTCCACCATTTTGAACATTTTATATAAATTGTCAACAGAAGCTTGCAGAGAGATAGTCAGTTACTACGAGAATAGCAGTGCTGTGTATCAGCCAGTACTCTGAGCTATAGGGTCATTATTATGTAAAAAAATAAATTTAAAAAAGGGAAGACCAATAAAGTCAACACTATGTCACATGCACTGTCAGCCTCAGTAACGCCACATGCGCACTCTGCCACAACGTTTCAGTGGCTCAGCAGTCAGAATTGTAAGTTACCTAATTATGATGGACAGACATTACAAACTGTGCAGTCAAATTCTTCCTGCGTTCAGCTTTTAATTTCGACAGAAATTATTCGACGTCTGTAGCTGAGGGTGCCAAGCACTTCGAAAGCTAATAAATACTGCCGTGCATATGTTTCTTAACAGATGGACCAGCAGGCCCAGTCCTATATGCTTGCCAGTCTGACACGGCCTCACTCAGAGCAGCTGCTGCAAGGCCTACAGCTGTTACGGCAAGATCACGAACTGTGCGACATCGTGCTACGAGTGGGCGATGCCAAGATCCATGCACACAAAGTGGTGCTGGCCAGCATCAGCCCATACTTCAAGGCCATGTTTACAGGCAATCTGTCAGAGAAGGAGACCTCAGAGGTTGAGTTTCAGTGCATTGATGAAGCTGCACTACAGGTAACGCACGAACTGGTTCACACCAATTCACCTGAATAAAGTGCCGAATAGATTAACAGTGAAAGTGGCATCTCAATACGAGGGCTGGAGCGCATTGAAGTTTTTTCAGAAGTAGCATAATTACTTGATTATAAAGTGTGCAGTCCTTAAACGTTGCTGTCATGCTTTTTAGGCCATCGTGGAATATGCGTACACAGGAACGGTTTTCATCTCGCAGGAAACAGTGGAGTCTCTCCTTCCAGCTGCCAATCTCCTCCAGGTGAAACTTGTGCTAAAAGAGTGCTGCAGCTTCCTGGAGAGCCAGCTAGATGCCGCAAACTGCATCGGCATCTCGCGCTTCGCTGAGACATACGGCTGCCATGACCTTTGTCTAGCAGCCACCAAGTTTATCTGCGAGAACTTTGAGGAGGTCTGCCGGACAGAGGAGTTCTTCGAGCTGACCAGGGAGGAGCTGGATGAGATCGTGTCCAGTGATTGCCTCAAAGTGCTCACGGAGGAGACGGTCTTTTATGCGCTTGAGTCTTGGATCAAGTATGACCTGAGTGAGAGGCAGCAGTACCTGGCCCAGTTACTACACAGCGTGCGGCTGCCTTTGCTCAGTGTGAAGTTTCTGACGCGCCTCTACGAAGCCAATCACCTCGTCCGGGATGACCACGCGTGCAAACATCTTCTCAACGAGGCCCTTAAATATCATTTCATGCCAGAGCACAGGCTTTCCTACCAGACAGTGCTGTCCACCAGACCACGCTGTGCACCAAAGGTTCTTGTTGCAGTAGGAGGCAAGGCGGGACTTTTTGCCACTTTGGAAAGGTGAGCAGTGAAATGTGAGCAGAGTAAACATTCATACATGGAGCCATTTCTAAATTTGTGAAAATTTTTATCCACAAATATTATTGTTATAGGGTTTAGGGATGCACATGGGTATTTGATACTGTGCTGTTAGGGAGTCGTTGGATACTGAAGTTTATCACTCTAATTTATCTCTGTGTTTTGTTGCTCACACTTTGGCAGTATGGAGATGTACTTCCCTCAGACAGACTCGTGGATTGGCCTGGCCCCGCTCAGCATGCCCCGCTGTGAGTTCGGCGTTGCCGTCCTGGACCAGAAGGTGTATGTGGTGGGTGGTATTGCCACACACATGCGCCAGGGCATCAGCTACAGGCGGCATGAGAGCACTGTTGAGAGATGGGATCCAGACAGCAACACCTGGTCCTCGGTGGAGCGCATGGCAGAGTGCAGGAGCACGCTAGGGGTTGTAGTGTTAGCAGGGGAGCTTTATGCACTTGGGGGCTATGATGGTCAGTACTACCTCCAGTCGGTGGAGAAATATGTACCCAAAGTGAAAGAGTGGCAGCCTGTGGCACCCATGACCAAATCACGCAGTTGCTTTGCCAGCGCTGTGCTGAACGGCATGGTTTATGCTATCGGAGGCTACGGTCCTGCTCATATGAACAGGTAAGATATGGATGCTTCTCTTTAATATTTATCCAATGATGGGTAAATCAGTTTTCATTTTATCAAATGAAAAATTCAAGATTTTTCCTCCAACAATATTTCCTAATATCAGTACTGCATTATTTACATCCAAAGACAGTTTTATTAAGAAAAAATGGCCATCTTGTGATGTTTATAAAGTGACTTGCATTTAAAGCCCAGCGTGAATATATGCTCACTTATAACTTTATAGGGAACACCTAAGAAGTCATGCAATTATGTAATCAGCCAAACATGTGGCAGCAGTGCAATGCATAAAATCATGCAGATACGGGCAGGCAGCTTTGGGTAATGTTCACATCAACCATCAGAATGGGGGGAAAAAAATGTGATCTAAGTGATTCTAATTGCTGGTGCCAGAGTATTTCTGTAACTGCTGATTTCCTGGGATTTTCACAACAGTCTCTGGAGTTTACTCAGAATGGTGCAATAAAGAAAAAGCATCCAGTGAGTGGCAGTAGTGGACAGAAGCACCTTGTTGATTAGAGAAGACAACGGAGAATGGTTCGAGCTGACAGAAAGGCTACAGTAAGTCAGATGACCACTCCGTACGATTGTGGTGAGCAGAAAAGCATCTCAGAATGCACTGCACGTCGAACCTTGAGGCGGATGGGCTAAAACAGCAGAAGACCACGTTGGGTTCCAGTTCTGTCAGTCAAGAACAGAAAGCTGAGGCTGCAGTGGGCACTCACCAAAACTGGACAGTTGAAGACTGGAAAAGAACTTAGCCTGGTCTGATGAATCTCAATTTCTGCTGAGGCACACAGATGCTAGGGTCAGAATTTGGCACCAGCAAAGGGAAGCCCTACCCAGTATTAATATATGTTCCTAATAAAGTGCTCAGTAAGCGTAAGAGTATTTCCCTTGTTTTAAGTTTAAAAATAACTTTGCTTTGGAATTGATGTAAACTCAGCAATTCAAGGTTTTGCTTCTGTAAAGTGACATAGGTTGATTATGATAGTGGAAGAATTTCATAGACTAAAAAGTCTTACTCCTAGAACGTCATAGAATATATGAAATGATCTAGTAGAAGTGATTAAAAGGAGAGTCCTTGTGTCATTTTGCCGGTAGAACTGTCAAGCCAGGGAAATACAAAACAATATGGCAGATTAATAACGTACTAAGAAATTGAATTGTGTCTGCTCAGTCCAGTGACCTTTTAGACTGGTGGCCAAAGTGAATACGAATCTGTAACTTTCACTGCTTGTAGGTGTACACATGAGTTTCCTAGATCACGAGGTGCATTTTTAAAAGAATATTTCTAGGAGTGCCTTTCAGGGTGGGGAAAAAAAACATACAGGACATACAGGTAGAGAACACATTGGATCATGTCAAGGAGCTGGTTGCAAATGTGAAGTGGTTTTTTTATTATTATTATTAGTGTTCAGATCGCTAAAGACAAATCCACCAGAGGCATGAGAACAGGTGAGGCAAAAAGCAGAACACATTGTATTGTTCTATTACTGAAATAACTCAAGACTTTTCCAGTTGAGATCTGTGACCCCCATGACTTCACTCACTAGAGAGATCTTTTGTTGTGCTGTCTCCTTGACCAAGATTTCCCTCATGAGATAGTGTTTAGATATAGAGAGCACGCTGTCTCTGCAGGTTGGGAATTGCTTCTATGAACACATTTTTATGTTGGTGTGTTGTAATCATGGTGCCACACTGATTCTCAGCGAGTACACAGAATAAGTATACACAGTATAAATGCATCATTTAAGTAGGTTGGATTATTAATTTTGTTCTCTTAGGTTCATCAAACTGGTCTATTTTAATATGTTGGGACTGTAAATAATCTGGGAAAATGGAAACTGGATCTTGTTTACCTATAAACGCTTTTGTTAAAACCTTTTAATATTTTGTTTCTGTGCAGCGTGGAGCGCTATGACCCCAGCAAGGATTCCTGGGAAATGGTAGCACCCATGGCTAATAAAAGGATAAACTTTGGAGTGGGAGTCATGTTAGGGTTTATATTTGTCGTTGGTGGACATAATGGTGTATCACATTTGTCCAGCATTGAAAGATACGACCCTCACCAGAACCAGTGGACAGCATGTCGACCCATGAACGAACCCCGCACAGGTGAGAAATAATCCACTTACACTATATTGCCAAAAGTTTGTGGACAACTGACCATCACACCTGTATGTGTTCCTTCCCCAAATGGTTGCCACAAAGTTGGAAGCACATAATTGTCTATAAAGTGTTTGGGTGCTGTAACGTTAAAATTTCCCTTCATTGGAACTAAGAGGCCCAAACATGTTCCAGCACGACAATGCCCCTGTGCACAAAGCAAGGTCCTTGAAGACATGGTGTGCCAAGGTTGGAGTGGAAGAACTCGAGTGGCCTGAACCCTGACTTCAACCCCACTGAACACCTTTGCCATCTCTAACATCAGTCTCTGATCTCCCTGCTCTTGTGGCTGAATGGGCAAATTCCCACATCCACACTCCAAACTCTAGTGGAAAGCCTTCCCGGAAGAGTGGAGGTTATTATAACAGCAAAGCTGAGGCTAAATCTGGAATGGGATGTTCAAATTGCACATGGTTGTGATGGTCAGGTGTCGACAAACTGTTGGTCATATAGTGTATGTTTCTAACGGAAAGATTCTCCCCACAGTGGATTTCAGCTGTAAATAAATGTTAGCCTTCTTGTCTAAAAATGTTAAACTGTGCAGCGATGCAGTTTATCCTGTAGATATAAGAAGCTCCTCAAATGGCATACATTACATACTATTTTAGGTTAAGTAGGGACACTCAGTGAGATTTAAAATATTATTAATATTTGAGGACACTAAAATCTACAAAGAATGAAGACTGGAACACAGAGCAGAGCCACAAAAGGGAGCAAAAACACCGCTGGGCCACAAAACAACCACCCTAATACTTCCTACAGTGGCATTTATTAGTATTAGACCTACTATCTTTAAACATTTTCACTGCATTACTGTAAATAAGTGCACAATCTGCACAATGATGCGTAATTCAAAATTATCAATATGAAAAAAACGATATTACATATCACATTTAATTGTTATACATGTGGGTTTTTTTACATTCACAGACTTAACAATGCTTTTGTGAATCACTGAGCCCACAACTGCAGGCGCTGTGCACTCACCACATCTAATGAGAGGACTGGGCTTGTGCGTCTCACTGCAGCGTATCAAACTCAGCTCAGCTGTTACATCTATCCTAGGTCACTACTCTGATTTGATGCACAAAAGGGCACCGAACCCTGAATCCCAAAAACAAGTGCTATCAAACTGTTAGGTTTGTTGGTTTAGTCGGGTTCACTTAGTTCACTTATATCGCATTTCACGTAACATTTATGAGCGTAAAGCCCATTTTACACCAAAATATCTGTAAATATTATAAACATGCATTTGTTAATTTCTTAATTCATTGAGATTTTCACTTAGTTAGAATTTTCCCAATGTTTGAACCAATGTAAGCTTGCGCACTGCTGCAGACTGGAATATCATCCATGTGCTGTTAAGTTTATGGGCATACACTAATAAATAGAGCGTAAGTATTGCCGAAAGATTGCCTACCAATCTTTAAATCTTTAACACAATTTACGTAGGATCTTCACATTACCACTCAAAAATACACTTTATTCCCCCCAATAAAAAACAGCAGAAGAGCCATTCAGCAGATGAATCTGGAATGATTGACAGTTGCGCAGGTGTTTTGAACTCTTCGATGTTACAACACACTAGAAGCCCCGCCCCTCCCCCTCATCTCACATTTGTAACCTCTGAATTTTTACACTTGAAACATGCACTGATGCAGTGCCCTTTTTGTTTGAGTTTGTTAATGTAAAATAAAATCAATCAATCCCCAATAACCCTCTTCCCAAAAGGCCCAGTGGTTACCCCGCATATATACACGTACTGAAGTTTCTGCCTACTGCAAGTGATTTGTGAAAGGACTACATCAAAAATGTACTGTTTTTATACATCCGTCCACCCGTGTCCGGGGTTATGCATTCCTCCTCTTTAGGGTTGGCAGGTCCAATATTTAATTTGTAGTGATTCTAGCTAGAAATGATCACCATGCCACTGTGGTCAGGTGTAAAATGGGCATTAGAGAAGCTCCAGATTGAATGAAGGCTGATGAAATTTATTAAATAATAATAATCTGACAGTTTGAGAGCTTATGTACTAAGTAGTGTATAGTATGCCATTTGAAACAACACATTTAAGCTGTTTGTGGCACATATTTGATACACATCTCAATTTTGAGAATATACTATATATATTTGAAACTATAGTGCTGTGTAATCCATTGTACTCGTAAGTCGGAAAGTTCCAAGTCGATTTTCCTGAGTTCCGATTGACAATCGCTCCAGTACCCTGATTCCCAGAGCTAGTTTATATACAGTCAGGTCTATAAGTATTTGGACAGTGTCACAATTTTGGTAATTTTGCCCCTGTACACCACCACAATGGATTTGACATGAAGCAATCAAGATGCAATTGAAGTGTAGACTCTCAGCTTCAGTTCAAGGGGTTTAACAAAAATTTAGTAATTACAGCCATTTTTTTTCAGATTCCCTCCATTTTCACAAGCTCAAAAGTAATTGGACAAACTAACAATCATAAATATTAGGATTATTTTTAATACTTGGATGCAAATCCTTTGCAGTCAATGACTGCCTGAAATCTGGAACCCATGCTGAAATGCTGAGTTTCCTCCCTTGAGATGCTTTTCCAGGCCTTTACTGCAGCCACCTTCAGTTGCTGCTTGTTTATGGGTCTTTTTGCCTTCAGTTTTGTCTTCAGTAAGTGAAAAGCATGCTCATTTGGCTTGCTCATAAAATGATCTGTTACAGTGATCCTATCACGTTAGTAAAATTGGGCTGAAATCAGCCGAATTACGTTACAAATCTAAATTTACAAAGCTGTTAAAACACCTTTTCACAACAGTAAAGTAGACGCTGCCTGAGTTCCCGCCTTGGAATTCCAAGCTGAATGAAATTTCCTGTGCACTTTTCCGAGTTCCAAGTACAATGGATTGCAGCTTTAGCAGCATGTTCACGGAGCAGCCTTTTGATTATGCTGTGCATCTCTTAACACAGGGGTCGGCTCAGCCATCGTGGACAACTGCCTCTATGTGGTGGGGGGTCATTCAGGGTCATCGTACCTGAACACAGTGCAGCGCTATGACCCCATCTCAGACAGCTGGTTGGACTCCAGTGGCATGATGTACTGCCGCTGTAACTTTGGCCTTACTGCCCTTTGACCCCTGGGGCAGTTGTAGGGTACTTATTGTTGTTTGCATTTCTTTTATCTACTCCCGTTTCATCTTTGGAACTGCGTTCCTCAGAAGGTTGCTGCAGCTGTGTGGAAGCTGGTCCAGCACTTTTCTTTTCTGGATTTTGGGGTTTTAAAGAAGTAGAGGCAAAGGATCCGGAAGACGTTTTCCATAATGTGAGCAAAGAGACTTCTCCAAAGCTGCGTGGGCTCTGCAAAGGACTAGAAGGTGCTGAACGGCAGGAGACGTCAGTCACTTTGGGGTTTCTTGGGTGGCACTGTGGCATTTGTCTGTGGTAATGCCATTTATTCTCTGAGCACTCTTTTTAACCTAGCTACAGGTGCAGCTAGCACCTTTAATTTTTGTTTGTCTCCAGGTCTATGCCTGTAGATGATGTGTATGCATGTCATGGAAGGGATGAAATATTTGTGTGTGTATGTGTGTGTTCGGGGTATGTGTGTGTGTGTGTGCGCGCGCAGGACAAGCACTCAGGCTCGGGGTTGAAATCACCGACTGAGTTTGAAACGTCTGCATCTAAAGTAGTGCTTCACAAAAAAGTGGAAAAAACTTTATTCACACTTAAAAAGGGCTGCCTTTCTTTCAACGTGTATATACTTTGACTAAAGAATATAGATTATATCCTCCAGTGCATTGCCTGTAAATGTTATCTGCACTGGTGTGTGTGTGTGTGTGTGTGTGTGTGTGTGTGTGTGTGTGTGTGTGTGTGTGTGTGTGCGCGTGCGTGCGTGCGTGCATGTGTGGACTGAATATATTCATGTTTCACTGCAGTCTCTTAAGAATTCTTCCAAGTTCTACACATCTCTTCCTTGGTAGCTGTAGAACATTTGTTTTTAGTTTTGTCATAAATGTACTTATTTTGCCATGCCATGTCTTTATTCCACACCTTTTCTCTTTCAGGCGTTGAATGTGATCGTCTTTTTTTTTTTTTTTTTTAAACCATTGCAGAGGTGTGGGAGTTCAAAGTAAAAATCTACTGGTGCTAGTTAATAATTCAGGATTCATTTCTTTTGTCAGTCATTTCGCAAAAGCGTATTTGATATTATTTTTTAATTTGCATGTTTGTCATGTTCTTGTGTTATTTTTACATTGATTTAAAAAAAAAAAAAAAAGAAAAGATGCTCCATCAAGCCCTGTGCAATAACATCACTCTAATGAATTATGCCCAGCTCAGCAGCCGGAACTATAGCGTATAACGTATTCAGTTTGTCCACAGGATTATGCAGGGGTTTCTACAATAACCTCGTTCAATACAATTCTAACATTTCACATCCTGATCACGCAGACTGAAGCTAGTTAGCCTTTCGAATCCAAATCCTGACTGAGTTTTTCTAATATATGTAGTTTTTTTCTATATGAAGAAGTTCAATAGAATTCAATTAAATCCAACAAATGTAACTATGACCAAATATCAGGTTGTGTGAGCTTGACACGTTCATGTAAAAGAATAATAGCGTATGTTAGATTCAAGCAGTTCTGTTATTAATCATAATGCATATCGTCCTTTACATTTCTGCACCTGTTCTCTAAAACAGAGCCTTTATCAAATAAACTATAATGGCGTCAACACTTAGAAATACTGTCTAACGTATCCTGTAATCGTTCCTGCGTCTTCATGTGAAGTGATTAAAAGCTGGTTATATGACGTGACTGAAGGCTAATTTCCCACAGCTGAAAAGACTTCACTATGATCAGAAATAAATCAGAGAGCACTCTTTGAGACCAGGGACCTCTTGGAAAACTCTTCAATAAAATAACCTTTTTTTTAAAAAGCATAATTTAAAGGTGGAATAGTCAATATTTTTCCTATAATAGTTTATATAGTGTAGTGTATATAGTAATAGTTTAAGCCATTGTCTCAGAACAATGAATATAACACAGCTAAAAAATAAAAAAAAAAAAAAAAACAGTTTGGAAACCCACTTTCCAGGCTGGGAATTTGTATTTGCATTTGTACTGGCCACGTGCCAGTCATTTTATAGACACGCCCCCAACGCCCTTCACATCCTCAAATCATTATGAGGAGAAGTTTCATGTTTGTAGAGTTGTAACATGGCTTTGAATGTTCGATTGCGCTTGAAAGTGATGTCATGACAGTCCTTGCTAATGGTAACTCGAGTCGAACCACTAAATTTTAGGGGCGGAGCTTCGTGTATGTAAATGGATTGAAATAGAGGCGGGCTCAATGAGTAAAAAAAAATGTTACTCAAATCCACCCATTTAACCATTAGAGACAGTTGTTTTTCACAAATCTTACCTAATGCGCCTTCAAGACTAAATGTAATAGAAACACTTGCGTAGTCCTGTAATGTTTATTGTGCTGCAAATCATTTGGAAGCCATCCTCCCAAATTCAGTCTGTACGTAGGAATGCAGTGAGAAAGGGCTTACGTATTCAAAGCTCTTATGGTCCGCTATATAAACCTATAATCGGGCGAGAGAAGAACATATTTCCCTGAGTGGTTTTTGCACATGGGTGTAGTTACAAATGGAGCTCTGCATTGCACTTATTAAACACTTTAATACTTTGTGTGATATGTATATAATACATTTAAGTTGAAGGCATTTAAATGATGCAATAAGACCATTTTATTGTTTTTTTTTTTTTTTTTTTTTTGTTGAAAACAAAATGCTGTGACTGAAATATGTGGCTTTTTCTTTTTTTTTTTTTTTTTTGCCGAATTTGTTTCATACTGAGAATCAGATTTTGCCTTTATTCCTATTGTTCGGTACTGACATATGGAGCGCTTAAACATTTTTTCATAAAGCACTCAAATATCCATTTTTTTTCCTAAACTGTAATGAACACAACATTGGGTTTTGGATTACCAAAGCTAAGAGGCGTGAAATTAATTTCTAAGTGGTTCATTTTTTTCCCCTGCAACAAGTGCTGCCTGATCAGTTAACAGAATAAACATCAACTGATTTTTTTATGAGGAAGTCATAAGAAAAGCATCAAAGATCAGCACGGTCTTACATCAGCAATAATTCTATTAATCATTCATGAGTAATACTGACTTTGGTCCCCTGAAAAACTCCTACATTCTTGTATGTACAATTTTAAGGAAAATATTCAGGGCGGTTTTACACGATTAGCTGATCGAATCATAAAAGGCAGATTGATGTTGAGAGAGTTAAAGAGAAAAACGTTATTATTTAAGGACATGAAATTAACCACGTACTATTTGCTAATAATAAATGTACTATTGATGTCATAATAATGTCATCTCATTATCGTTGTTTGCGCATACAAAGGAAAAAAAAACAAAAAAAACTATCACGCTGGCGTGATCTTGCATTTGCCATGCGTTTATGAAATGTCTCGTCTTGTTTGTTGCATGCAGTAATGACTCCTTGAAACTTTCTAACGATGCTTCTTTCTTTACGACGGTTTGTCCGATTTATTACGGCTTGGACGAAGGGACACCAACGGCCATATATGCATCTCATGTAATCTGAACACGTGAAACTGCAAAATGAAGGGATATTTGTGACGTTTTGTCGTTCTTGTTCTTAACTCCTGTCTTGTCACCACTCTCACCAAAGTGCTTGTTTTATGAGGGATAGCTGGACGAAATCAAAGGTGTGTGTGTTTTGGAGTTGATCCCAATGTCTAAAGAGTGTTGTGTGAAACTGATGTCAATGTCAACCACCTGGTTTCTTTCTTTCTTTTTTTTTTTTTTTTGATTTAAAAAAAAAAAAAAAAAAAAAAATTTCCATGGGTGTTTGGCTATTGTCTGAAGTGGGGTGATTATATTGATTTTTTTTTTCTTAAATGTACCTGTGGATTGTTACTGGAAGTAAAAAGATAAACCTTAATCAATAGATGCAGTATTTATTTTTCAGTTTAGCAAGCACTGAGAAAGAGAAAGAGAGAGAGAGAGAGAGAGAGCACACACATTTCTGCCAGTTTATTTAGCTGTGTGGTGCAGTTGTACCCAGTCGAAAAATAAATGCCTACTTCGAAAGGCAATCTGCTGTGTGCATTGTTGTTTTATTTTTTTAGTAACACATCATTGAACAAAGCTCCACAAAGTATCTACTATCAAATCCAGAATTATGAGTGATATTTTGATTTTAAAGGAAACTCCACCCTCATTAAACATGTATTGTTTATATTAAAATATTTGTGATATGCTTAGCAGGTCCAGAATTTGTAGGTTGATGTATTTCATTATTCCTGGGAAAAGTTAGCAGGTGCGTGACACCACGTGAGGACATTGCTAGCACAGTTATGCAATGCAGTGGAGTTTAATTTCAACAATCTCAAACATAACCATCAGGGTTGGGTGCTAACTCCTTAAAGACAAAAGACAAGTTTTTCTCGCTCACTGTTTTCCAGCGACGTTCAACGTCATATTGAGAAATCCAACACGGTCAAGTAATGGAGACCGTGCTAATGCTAGTTGAAACACTAGTCCAGAATACAACGCATCTCTACGAAGTTACTTTCTTGTTTGATTACTCACCATTCATTGGGTTTTTTTTCTCAAAACAAAACAATACAGCCAAAATAAGTGAGGAATTTTTTTTATTTTTTTATTAAAAGTAAGTGCAAAATTATTTAGGTAATAATTATAAATATAGTCATCTTTATGTAAACCAAATCGTGTACTGGAATTTAGAGAAAAAACAATTAAAAACTGACACACTATTACTCATACAGGCCAGAATTAGTTTTTAAAACTGTTACTTAATCAGATTTTATCACTGTACGGGTCACACACGTGTATTTAAGCTTTAATTAAGCTTTGAGGGATATATGAGAAAGAATGATAAGAAAAGTATAAAATTTAAACACAAGCCTTACTGCCAACAAACAAACAAACAAACAAAAAATAAGAGATACATCCGAATTCAGGGCTAGTATGTGATAACATTTTGTAGGAAAGCAGAACGTCTGTGAAATTCGTACACAAACTGAGCAAACGTAATTAAGTATATATTACAACATACATCAGCACAGAACTGTTATTTCATAATGAGGACAAAAAATTCGTCTTGCTTCCTGAGAAGTCGATTTGGCACTTTCTGCGACATCAGTTATATAACACTGTGCAAACTAACAGCTTTTTCTGGTGTTGATTAGTCACTTGCTCTATAGTCGGTCACACTTCTGGCTGTTTCTGAGTAACGTACTTAAAAACATTGCTGCCGTGTGCATCTGCTCGCATCACCAAAATAGCTGGATTCTATGAAGCTTTTAAAGCATCGCTGGATTGCAGAATGTCTTCTGATTTACTGGATCTTTGTGTTCACTGTCATTTTTTTTAACCACGCCTTTAGGAAACGGACATTTGTGCATGATTTGTTGGGTTTTTTTTCTATAGAGGAACGTTCTTACAGTTTCCCATACCGGCCCAGAACTATTACAGTCCATTTACAAATTCTTGGATTCCAAGCACAACCTAAAAAGTGAAGCTGTTTAACTCGGCTTTGCCGAATTATAGCATTTATTACAAAAGTATAAAGCATTATTTTGTAAAAGTAAAAAAAAAAAAAAAAGAGCTACAATTTATCCCTAGAATTACAGAAAAGCCAGAATACTAACAAAATATTTGCAGTCTTTAATAGAGAATGTTCGTAATAAAAGTATTGGTGAGTTAACTGACTAAATATACAGCAAGGATTACCTTGACTACATTAACAAGGCAAGGACACAGAAAAGAGGGAAAGGAGGAGAATCCAAAGACTTTGTGATGATGCTTTAACCCTTTCCAGGCTTCTGTCTTATTCTGACGCAGAGTTTTATCTGCAGTGTAGCTGTAAGTTTCCATTCCAGCCAAACAACACTCATACCTGATATAACTCATTTGAAGGCTGAGACAAATTGAATAAACAAGTGGCATCAGGTGTGGCTTGCATCTTGGCTGGAACGAAAAGACTGGACACGTCCGCGCTGAAGGATGCACGTGTCATTTTTCATGAGATCGGACATACACCAGGGAGGACAGAAGCAGCAGCTCCGGTGGTTTGTTCAATAAGATCAAGTTGTCACTCCGAAGCCCGTCGTAGTGCATCCAGTACCCGTCGATTTGGAACGCTGCAGAGTAGTGATGTTCCTCCCTGTTGAAGAGAGTGGCACCCTCTAGAGAGTACCTGGGGGGGAGAACATATCGACATTACAATGTTGGTTTCATTGTTACTACGATGATGAATAAAAATATATCTCGGCTAAATATCATTGAAAAGTCTGCTTGAACTGATTAGGCATAATAAACCTCTCTGAGAAGTGATCTGAGATCAGAGTAGGAGTGGCAAAGCTTATTTCAAGTGTGCCATCTGCCTCCCTGTGCCACACGTCTAACCACGCCCCTCGTATAGTTTTAGTATTAAGACAATGTCACAATATATAAGAGGAACACATGTATACCTGCTAATTTCTGCAGTTACCTAATCAGTAGCAATGCAGTGCATAGAATCATGCAGATACGGGTCAAGAGCTTCAGTTAATGTTCACAATAAGTATCATGTGACTTCAACCGTGGCATTGTTGTCGGTACCGGAAGGGCTGGTATGAGTATTTCAGAAACTGCTGATCTCCTGGGACTTTCACACACAACAATCTCTAGAGATCACACAGAATGGTGCGAAAAACAAAAACCATTGCGTGAGCGACAGTTCTGTGGGTGGAAACGCCTTTATGATAAGAGAGGTCAGAGGAGAATGGCCAGATTGGTTGGAGCTTCCAGGAAGGATATAGTAACTCATATAATCACTCTTTACAACCGAGGTGAGCAGAAAAGCATCTCAGGACGCACAAAACATCAAACCTAGAGGTGGATGCGCTACATCAGCAGAAGACCACATCAGGATCCAGTCCTGTCAGCCAAGAACAGGAATCTGAGGCTATCATGGGCACAGGCTCATCAAAGCTGGACAGTTGAAGACTAGGAAAAAAAAAATCACCTGGTCTTTTTCCAGTCTTCAACTGTCCAGTTTGGGTGAGTCTATGCCCAGTCTATGCCCTGACTGTTTTTATGCATATTGCTGCTGCTACATGATTGGCAGGATTGCCACACGACCCATATATCATGAACCAAAAACCACAGTTCCAGACACTAGGGCTTGGGAATCAACATCACGTTGTGATGCATTGTGGGATTAATCTGCCATAATGTCTGGGCCGCCTTCTCCTTCACATTATCTGCTCCACTTAGGCACTGCATATAAACTGTGTATTTTATTTACCATGTCATGGGAGAGCCTCACACATCCAGAACATTATACTAATAAACCTTTCAGGGAGGCAACATTAGGGAAAACAACATTTCTAAAAATGTAATTAGTCAATCCATAGTCAGGAAACTACCAGGAGAATATATAATAAACTCAGGAAACAAATGCAATGAACCTTTGAAGCTGATAATGCGCTCATTCAGACGCAATTAGATGAACACAGTTTATCTAATCTGTTAAAGCTTTCATCACATTCGTTGTGGACTATGGAAATATAAATAACTATGTAATCGTGTTAACATAAGTAGCGCGACTGAAGTTGAGACAGACAGTACAGGACACAACATTTTACATTCTCACAAATGTAATTAAAGTAAATTACGGAGAAGTATTCAACAAACACCTTCCAATTCATAGGAAGCAAATTAAGCAAATTAAGCAAATTACCAGGAGCTACTCTGATATTTTTCAGAAAGTAACGGTTCTGCTGAAACCCAAGCCATTTGGTGTACTCTGCATCACCTCAGAGAGGTTATTGCTCCCTTCTTTTTTCGCCAAATAGAACTGTAAAGAAACTGCACAAATTTTTAATATGAATATCATGATGGTCTCACAAAATAGGGCAATAGAAAAGAAATCTGTCCGGAGATTACGACTGTCCAAATCGCCCAACTGTCCGGAGATTACGACAATGACAATTTATTTATAGAGCACAATTAAAAACAGTAAACTGTCGATCAGTGTGCTGTACAAAAAAAAAAGAATAAAACAGCCTAAACAAAATAAAATACAACGAGAACAAACATAGTTAATTAAAAGCCTTGGTGAAAAGATAAGTTTTTAATTGAGATTTAAAAGATATCAGATTCGGAGCTGTTCTATTATGCAGGGGTAGACCATTCCAGCATTCTGAACCATTTGCAATTGTGACAAAGATTTACAATAATCCAAGTGTGAGGACACAAATCACCCTCTCAAAGTCATTAAACGAAAGAAATGGCTTGACTTTGGCCAGAAATTACGAGTTCGAATATTGATGCCATAGCCATTCACCGCCAGGAGTCCAAGAGGGCTAAACTGGTGGTGCTCTCTGAGTGGGAGGGATGGAATACTCTCTCCCCTGTCAATCACAGCGACACTAGCCAGTTGTGAGCTTGGGTATGCGGAAGAGGGTAGATAGCACAGATGTGTTTGTATTCACCCTCCGTGGTCGATAGCTGTTGGCCAAGACCAAATTTAAAACCTGTATCTAGACTGTTAGTAGATTAGTTAGCAGTGGTCATGCCTCCAAAGTATGCTGGATCAGCGCAGTGTGACGTCGCATACCTGAAAAAGGTTTTGTGACTAATGATAAATATTATACTTTACTGTACTTCTTAGCATTTTAATACTTTTGCTACTTCTTTTATGCTGCTTTTCATTTAAACAGTGCTTTGTTTTACACTAACTTTTTTTTTTAAATGAGGATCAAAAAGTAGCATTCAAAAATAATCACTGTTCAACTCAGCAACGACGTTAAACCATTAAAAAAAAATCATATGGCGGAAATGAGATGTGGAGAAAATCAGGAAAAACACCTGTGATCGGACAAAGCCAAATGGTATGGAACATAGGAAAGGTCCTCTGATTTCCACATCTGCATGTTAAGGATGATGAAGGGAGGAGCACCGTGGCAGAACTCTCTCTGGGAGAACTCTCTTAGCCCTTTACACCTGCAAAGGCAACAGCAAAATAGCAAAATAGAAATCACTATAATGTACTAACAGGAAATGAACAGATTAAGTACAAAAAAATTTTTTTCTTTGGATAGACAAGGATTCTTCACAAGGGTTCTAGATTTTTTTTTTCTAAGAGTGTATCTCGGACCAATAATTATACTTCACCCATATTCTTGGCAGAGGATTATCTTTGGACAGAAGAACTCATCGACTGCAGACTGAATAGGATCTCTATCAGGAAGCTCATGTGGGGGGCTGTGGAGAGAGAAAGTTAGCAGAGAAAACCACTGTGGCACTGGAAATCTTATCAAATCTCCCATGCTACTGCTGACAGTAGAAAATTGCATATATAAATTACATACGTTATCATATACTATCCTTTTTTTTTTAAAGTTTAAGCACCTCCATGACATCTGGGCTAGCAGCTGGACGACAATAACCACTAAAGTCTAGACATTTATTCCTGTAATACGCAAAGGTGCTGACATTTACACTCGGACTACAAGTGATCTTCTACAGTTGCGATCATAAGTTTACATACGCCTTGCAAAATCTGCGAAATGTAAATATTTTAAACAAAAATAAGCGAGATCATAAAAATTGCATTTTGTTTTTATTAGTACTGCCCTGAATAAGCTATTTCACATAGCAGATGTTTCCATATAGTCCACAAGACACAATAATAACTGAATTTACACAAAAGAACCAGTTCAAAAGTTTACATACACTTGATTCTTAATACTGTGTGTGTTACCTGGATGATCAAAGACTGTTTTTATGTTTTGTGATAGTTGTTCACGAGTCCATTGTTTGTCCTGAGCAGTTAAACTGCCCACTGTTCTTCAGAAAAATCCTCCAGGTCCTGCACATTCTTTGCTTTTCCAGCATCTTCTGCATATTTGACCCCTTTCCAACAGCAGCTATATGACCAAATGATAACACTTAGGACAACTGAGGGAATCAAACACAACTATTACAAAAGGTGCAAACATTCACTGATACTCAAGAAGGCAACATGATACATTAACAGCCAGGGGGGTGTAAACTTTTGAATAGGGTGATTGGTGTAAATTGTTATTATTTTGCTTTCTGGGACCCATGTAAATATCTTATGTAGTTTCTGAAGGGTAGTACTAAATGAAAAAAAAAAAAAAAAGATCTTTAAACAAAATAATAACAATTTACACTGATCATCCTGCTCAAAAATTTACACCCCCCAGCTCTTAATGTATCATGTTGCCTTCTTGAGAATCAATGAATGATTCTGTAAATTTGTGTAAATTCAGTTATTATTGTGTCTTGTGGACTATTGTGGACTATTTCACTGTTATGTGAAATAGTTTATTCAGAGCAATACTAAATAAAAACAAAACATAATTTTTATAATCCCTCTTAATTTTTTTAAATTATTAATTATGTATGTATTAATGTATTACATGTAAACATATGTAAACTTATGACCCTAACTGTGTAAGTGAAAGCAGGGCAGAGCAACATTATGACTGAGTTCATGATGAGGAGCCAAAACAGACCTTTAGAAGGCCACCTTAAAGTCTTTTTGTATCAGCACTAGACAGCTGAGCCTTATTTTCATCAGACAGGGTATCAAGGGGAGCAATGAACACAACAGCAAAACTGAAGTACAGACCATCAGAGAACTAAAGCAGCGTTATTGGTAGGGATCTCATGTTTAGAAAGAAGCCATGGTAGTTAAACTACTGATGTTTAAAAAGCCCATTTGAATGATCATACAATTTAAAAAATTATAAATGAAATCTGTGACTATATTCAATACTTTAATGTTGTTTGTTCCAGTAACAAAAATTCAAACGCCTTTATAAAAAAAAAAATCCTGCAGCTAACAGCTCTAATGTGAACGTGCTTGTTTAGTTTTTCTTCTTAAAATTATCTTGTATTTCTTAATGGTCAGCTGGGGAAACTAAGCCTTGTGGTACTTGTTTTGCCATCAGCTGCTCAAACTACTAAATGGATTACACTGGATTGCATTCTGTCTCACTAATAATTCCCTTTGGATTAAATCTTCTGTATCATCTCTAAACACTCCAGCACAAAGATCAAGTGATGTATGAAGTATGAAGTATTATGAGCATTTGTTTACTGTTTCTGAGCCTGAACTATATAAAAATTATATCTGTTTACTCATACACTCATCAGGGTTTACAATGCTACACTCACTTGATATTTATGGTGTTCTGAAGGAGCTCCTGGAAACGAGACGGACAGCAACAGTTGGTGCAATAGCTCTCCTGAATGGTAGACATCAGGTTCTCCAGATTTTTGGTAAAGTTCTCATGCTCGTTGCCGAAAAGGTCGATCTCCAGAGCGGCTTGATGGATCTCGGAGCGGTACTGACGCTTAGACATCCTGTCCCAGATCCACAAAATCTTGACTGTGGTGTAATCGTAGGAGTCCATCAGATAGAGAAAGTGCTCCACAAAGCGCTTCCCCAAGAACAAACCCACTTCCCGGCGGAAGGTCTGATTATCCCGCAGGATGACGTACAAAAGCATGAGGAAGCCATCGATGGTGCAGGTGTTTTTCAGATTGATTTTAACGTACAGGGGTATGCAAGAGATGGCCTTCTGACCTGCCCGTATCGTGTACACGCCACCCCATGGGAGCACAGGCCTCCAGAAAGAGCAATACTCCGCCTCATTGTTCTTGATCAAAGCACGGATCTCTTCGATCAAGGTTTTGGTCCTGTAAAAATGTTAAATTCATATGAATTAGCAGATTGAAACAATAGTAGTGAGCAATCTCTAGTGTTAACAACAAATTTAAGTCATGCTGAAAGTAAATATGGGAGGTTATAGTGACTAGAGTTAAAGCTCATAAAGATTATTAAGAGCACAATATCATTAAAGAGTGTGTTCAAACATGCTTAGTCAACTCGACAACAGTTGTATACTTTCCCCTGCATCAAATATGACCTCTGGCCTGCTGGTGAACAAGCGCACTATTCTGTAAAGAGCAGGGCAAAATAACAGGACATTTTTATTACCGTTATCTCTGACAGATCTGACTTAAGTGACTTATCAGATGAATCACGAATCAAAATAAAATCAAAATTTTAATATTCTGATATAATAATCTTTCTTCTCTCTGATTATTTAATTGAGTACAAACAGAAATCACACTCCGAAGGATTTTCCCAATTAAAATATAACTTGCAAGTGCAGTATACAAACTTCCCCATCAACATTTTTAAAGGTGCATTAGGTAATACTTAAAGATTACACAAGTGGAGATGAATAAGATTTGAATGATTGTTTTAGTCATTAACCCCACCCTCATTTCCACTCATGTACACAAAGCTCCGCCCACAAAACTTACAGCAAAACTCTAAGTTAGAAGCCTGACAAGAGGACAAACAAAAGATAAACAAACTTTCCGGACCGGAAGGCAGGCTTCCAAACTGCTTTTTTTTTCCAGCTACGTAATACACTTGTTCTGAGACAATGGATTAAATAATTATTTTTAGTCATTTCTACATAATTTCCCACATTATTTGTACTAGTAAGAAATTAAAAATGTTGACTGTTGTACCTTTAAGCATGAGAAGCTTCACATTAGTGAAGGAAAACAAACAGGCAAGCTGCACTAATCAGTTTAAGAGATTTGTGACACATGAGTAGCTAAACGTGAGGGCTAATGCAATATTTTTTTCCCCAATAATGCAATATAATCGAGCATTAGATAGCAGGTATAAAATGTAAATAATGGAGATCTGATCTGCTCCAGCTTAGCATAGCCACCTAGCTAGAGTTTCACGTCTGAAATGTCACTAAGTTTGTGCTTTTACCTCTCAATCTGCACACCAGACTCTGACGTCACGTCCTCTATGTCTTTTAAACAGCACACATCCCTCTCCATAGTTCTCTGGTTTTCATGTCTTGAAATGACCAAATGCCCCCGGCGTAGTCTTTACCCCAACTGAGCACAAAACATGGCATCTGTGTTTTCACAACATCCTGTGAAGTGTCGAGTGGACACGCCCACCAGGCCAGTGACTCACCGAGTGGGCGTGGCTTAGTGCAGGCTGCAGGCTGTACCCGAAAGAACAGGAAGTTGCTCGAATCTCGAAATTTATTTTGCAGTGTGAACACAGGTGTAGAATAGTGTATGGATAGTGTGTGTATGTGTGTGTGTGTGTGTGTGTGTGTGTGTGTTTCCATGCACACATCAGGAGGTATAGAAAAGCAAAAAATTGGAGTTAAAATGTGTGTGCCATTCTAGCGAGGTGTATTTCGGCTCTTTTCAGTGAGTCATTTGAGATCATTTGGCTCAGAGTCGACTCTTCCGGCTCCCAAACGACTCACTGCTATTTTTTTTCTCTAAACCGGTCAAAGTTCAATGTTTTGACCTGTGATTACTCTTCTTTGCCCATGACTGAAATTGCTTTAAGAAATGATCTAAAATATATATATTTTAAAGGAGTTGTTTAACATTTTCATTATTAAAAAGTCCTTCAGTTACAGGTGTGATTAAGGAATAGCAGTGATGTTCCATATGTTTTCTTTTTCATTGTTTGCTTTTAATTTGCTGGAATCATTATGAGTAATGTATTGTGGGCGTGGCCCCGTGGGTTTCCTACCACACCCACAAACCTGCTGGTAGGTGAGTTGGGTTAGGGTTAGGGTTTAGTCTAAATTGTCCCCAGTGTGTGTGTGTGTGTGTGTGTGTGTGTGTGTGTGTGTGTGTGCGCGCGTGCATAGTGCCCTGCAGTGGATTGGGTTATCATTCAGGGTCCACTGACCAGGACATTGCAATATTTTGCATTTCTGTTTGTAGTATGTAGTAAGGATGAGACCTTAATAAATATAATTTGGGAAATTAAAGTGAAAAATTATTTTTATGGTAGACCTTGTCATACATGGGCACAAAATTATTTTTTTCCCCATTTTTAACACCTCATAGATCAGGAAGTTTGAGTTCTTTCAGATGTATGCCTAGTAGCTAAAAACAAACAAACAAACAAACAAACAACAAAAAAAAACCTGTAACATGAGTAATAGATATGAAAATTTGAAAGATATCATATGTACTTTAGTGTGGAAATATAGAGGGCCAAATTTGCTCCAATGCACATTTATTTGTTTGTTTGTTTGTTTGTTTGTTTGTTATTATTATTATTATTATTGTTGTTGTTGTTGTTGTTGTTATTTGTTTCAGCTTGAACTGGCAAATATGCAACTGTAGTTTTATTTTAGACGTTAAAGACTCCTTATCCTAGACAGTAATCCCTGAAAAGTTCATGCATCTGGCATGAACAGTTCAAAAGTAATGATTTATGGAACTTTGTAATTTTTCTGTAGCATATCTCACAAACTATTGCAGATACAAGCCTGAAATGTTGCACACTGTTTACTAGGAACAGTGACATTATTTCCAGAAAGTATGAAACATATCTGAGATGGTCAGTCAGGACGCCTCTGGTGAGTTGACATGGATTGAGCCAGAGGTAGTTATGGGCTATTTGTGTACATTCGTGACATATAGTCCCAATTAATGTTCAGTTGTTGGGGGTATAGTGGCTTAGTGGTTTGCACTTTTGTCTCGCACCTCCAGGGTTGGGGGTTCGAATCCTGCCTCCGCCCTGTGTGTGTGGAGTTTGCATATTCTCCCCATGCTTTGGGAGTTTCCTCCTGGTACTCTGGTTTCCTCCCCCAGTCCAGCAACGTGTGTTATAGCCTGACTGGCATTTCCAAATTGTCCGTAGTGTGTGAATGGGTGTGTGTGCGATTGTGCCCTGTGATGGGTTGGTACCCTGTCCAGGGTGTCCCCTGCCTTGTTCACTGAGCCCCCTGGAACAGGCTCCAGGCTCCCTGCGACCCTGTGTAGGAAAAGCGGTGCAGAGAATGGATAGATGGATGTTCAGTCATGACTAAGGTTTTATCGCCCTCTCTCGGGCACAAATGGAAACTGTCTCAGATGTACTGAAATTTGAACTGTAAATGCTGCATGTGCATGTTGTTCCAAATTACTAATGATATTCTATTTTAATATTTCTCATTACATTTGTCCTGATTTTACAAAGTAACAATTTAAACCAGTGTTTTTTATCTCACAGTCCATAAAATGTGTTCCAAAACAATAAAGATTGTCCATTCACAGTTAGATGGTGCACACAGTGTTGAAAAAAGAAGCAAAAAACAATGTTTTGTAGTGATTTCGTGTAACTGATGGGTGAAGCTGGCTGAGGGGGTTAATGTGGAATCCTTTCACGTCATCACACTCATTTCTGAGAGAAGACAAAGGTGCCAAAGATCTGCCAAGTTTCCCATACACTTGTTTTCCTCTTCATCTTTTCATTTGTATCATGAAAAAATGAATAAAAGTAAATAAAATGAGGACATTTTTGGTATACTCTCAGCATGTTGTAAATGTGTTTGTGATTGTTTCTATTCCAGAGCATGGGGAGCCCATTAATCCGGAGGAGATAAACAGTGTGTGAGCAATCAAGAAACCAGCATGCAGAAACCCCCAGGCATCATTGAGGACAAGATTAAAAAAAAAAAAAAATCATGGCAACACTTTAATTCTCTATTGTACCTCCATCACTTCTGCATTTCATGAATCTCACAAAATCTTAGCACTTACATGCATAATTTATTCTCATTATTTTAGAGAGAAACTCATCAAACTACCAAATATAACTGAGAAACACAGGGGTAAAGACAGGAGGATGATCTCCTTTGTGTATTCTTCATTCTCTTTATTCTACTTCCTTATTCTCAAAATAAACTTAACCTGCCCAGTAACACAGATGGCTAGACTTAGTTCTCAGTATTTAAGGAGGTCTTGTCTTAACACAGATAACTAGACTAATATTTAAGGAGGCAGTTGTTAAACTGAGAGATAAACTTTTGTATATTTGTGTATAGTATGTGTATTTCTTTTTATTTTTTATGATGTGAATAAAACCTTTTGTCTGTAGCAACTGAAAGTAAAACACAGGAAGTTAGTGTTCATAGTGTTATGATTTGCATATTAATAATGAGACAGCAATCAGATTTCAATATGTTTAACCAGAGACTAATTTGACTACAAGTGTAAATGCATTTGGTTATAATCTTATCAGGATACAATTCAGATGCAAGAAGCATGAAATGACTAGGAGGAATCTCAAACTTGGTATGATATTAATATTTCATGGACACCAGCACAATGAAATATTCAGGTCAGAAAGACATTTGCTTTAGTGCCAGTCTGCTTCCTGTAACAGATTCCTTTTACCTCTATTGTTGCAGTTCTGGAAAGGGTTTAAATCCACCTCATGATTCCTGAAAACACTTTCAAATCATGATCAAGGAATTGGCACAGTTCTATTACCACAAAGATTATTTAATGTTTTAAGATATTTTCAGTCCTAAAAGTTGATAGTGTGAAAATATTTTTAATCGTAAAATTAAAATGGTGTATTTGTAATTGTAAAATTGGTTTCTACACTGAAAAAAAAAATTCAGTGATTCAGTAAATATGACAATTTTATGTGATTTTTACACAAAACAACAACTTATTAGAATTTCTTAAATGCTTTAAGTTCTGTACTAAATTAATTCACTTAAATATGTGGCTAAAATCCAAAGTATATATTTTACTTACTGTGTTAAATTTAATATTATTTGACAAGTGTTCACAAAACTGGAAAAAAAAAAAAATTAACGTTTACTTGAACTGATTGCATACTAAAGGGGGGCGTGGTTTCTGAACTCATATTTGTTCATACGCTGATCAGCCATAACATTAAAACCACTGACTGGTGAAGTGAATAACATTGATTATCTTGTTACAATGGCACCTGTCAAAGGTCTAGTGGTGGGATAAATTAGGCAGCAAATGAACAGTCAGGAAAAATGGGCAAGTGTAAGAATCTGAGTGACTTTCACAAGGGCCAAATTGTGATGGCTAGATGACTGGGTCAGAGACCAGATCTCCAAAACAGCAGGTCTTTTAGGGTGTTTCTGGTATGCCGTTGTTAGTACCTACCAAAAGTGGTCAAAAGAAGGACAACAAGTGAACTGGCGACAGGGTCATGAGTGCCCATGCTGACCCTGATCTCCAAATTCCCCAGATCTCAATCTGCTCAAGCATCTGTGGAATGTGCTGGACAAACAAGTCTGACCCATAGAGGCCCCACCTCGCAACTTACAGGACTTAAAGGATCTGCTGCTAATGTCTTGGTGCCAGATACCACAGCACACCTTCAGAGGTCTTGTGGAGTCCGTGCCTCAAGAGACACAATTTTAGGCAGGTGGTTTTAATGTTATGGCTGATCGGTGTACGTGTTCACGGAAAGTTAAACTGATTGAATTTTGAGCTTTATAGATGGCTTGTTTTCAATATTTCTTGTTTTGTGTTGGCTTTAAGGCCTAAGGCTAGTGTATTATGAAATATTTTGAAAAGTCAAGTGTTTTGGAAGAGTTCTTGGTTCACCCTCTTTGTGTTTCACAGTCAGGTGTACGGTGTGTTTGTGTGTACAGAGCAGTTGGTTAAATAACCATGAGGTATTCTACCAATTTAGCCTTAAAGAATCCTGATGTAAGTGCATTTTAGTGCTAACATTAGTGGGAACCATTAAGCAGTAATGATGTACTTTATGCAGTTTTGAAGTTTATGTAATTTGTTTTAACTCAACTTTGAGAACAAATTACTTATAAAAAAGAAAGCTACTAGTGAAATTTACTTTTCTATGAGAATAATCCTTGGTGCTATGTAAACTTTAAAATATGCTTAGTTAAATTTACTAAGATTTTTTGTGTGAAAATTGTTACCACACTTTTCTTGAGTAAATTACACTCCAATATTTTTTTCAGTGCAGTTTTTAAAACGCCTTGGAAAGGCCAAAGTTTGGACAGAATTGGGCAATCACATCCTATATTGTAATAATAAAAATGTATGACAATTTGCTGTATAATACCTAATTACAGACATTAATGCCAAGTGCTTAGCTGTTGAGTATTAGGGTGTACATTAATGCAGTATCACTGTGCTAATACAAGGAAATAAAAAAAAAGTCAGTTTTAAAAAAATGTTTAAGCAGTTTTCCTAATAACTGAAGCCTTGCATTGCTGCTTCCTTGTTGTATGGCATTAAATGTTGTCCTCTTTGAAATGATAAAATGTCAGAAACATCTCTGTTTAAACTCTTTAAGACTCTTTAAAACAAAGTTTTACAAGGATTAGAAGAAAAGGAAAAATCACACTTGCACACACTAGTTCTAATTGCCAGGTATAAAGGTTTTTTTTGTTAAATCTGACGAGAAATTGGCAAATAAGAAGCAATTTCTATGTCTACTATGCTATGCCTACATTGTGAGATTGAGTTCTCCATGGGTCTGTATGTGACTTTAGGGCTGATGGTAGTGATCTAGTTAGCTCAAAACAAGGCTTAACTGAAAGTGTTAGGGTTTTTCATTACAAATTTTTCATACATTCAAGCCAACAAGTATGGTTTCCTTAGGGATAGTGACGTTTTCCTATTTCCTAGCCGTGTACTAACAGTAAAGTTGTCATCTTGTGAGCTCATGTGTGAAGCCAATAAAAGGCCATCGCTACTTCATGCTTATTGTCTTTCCCATTGTTGTCTTGCCAAGAAGTGGAAGAAATGGATTCAAGATGAAAAGAAGCACTTAAAAATCCAATGGCATGCACCCTGCTTGATGGTAACTTTTGTATTGATTTATCTGTCTTCACCACTGACTAAAAGAGCAGACATGTGGCCTGTTGTTTGTGTTGACATGGGTAAAGGACGTGACTGAACAGGCATGAACTGGCCAAGAGGCACCTTCTTCCATTAAATGCCATTCAACACGCTCTATGGCCACCTCCTGGGTGGCACTAAGAAGAGTGTCATCTGTGAAGTGGTGACCATTCACATTCCCCTTAGTCTACAGAGTAAATGTTGTGTCATTACACAGCATGTGCTCTGTGGTGAGTCTGAGTGACTCTCGTCTTCCATTGGGAACATTATCTGACCCTGAGTGATTCTTATCCTCTTTAGAAAATAGCATCAGTAATTTGAGTGATTCTCATGCTCAGTAGAGTACAGTAATGGGACTCTGACAGTATTGTCCTCAACTAAGATAAGTATCAGTGCTTGAGTGATTGTCATCTGCAGATACCTCTATATATACAGCCTGATTTCTGTCCATAGCATTGGAAAATGTTCTTTTAATCTGGTGACTAAAATAGCTTAACTCCAATACAGACTGTGTGTGACAATTTCTGAGGAGAGATGTGCATGTAGTTCTTCATGCTCAAAAAGGATGCACAGAGCTGTTCAGATATGTGTTGAAAAAGAAGATATTAAACATGATACACATGATGATACACATGATTATAGCATGATTCCACTCTCTAAGGGTGATATGGGAAAAGGACATTCGGTGTCCTTTTAGTAAGGAGGAGTGGTCATCTGTTTTTTGCAAAGGGTGCTTCAATTTCGGCTCATGAACAAAGTTTTATATTTATCCATAGGACTTATTTAACACAAAATTTTCCCCAACACCTCTCAGTTATGTTTTAAGTGTAAAGCAGCCACTGGTACTGTGATTCATACATTTTGGGATTGTGAAAAGATTAAGAACTACTGGAAAGAGATTCACAGAATTATACAAAAGATTATTGGAAAGACTTTTACCATGTCTCCAATTGTAATAAGATAAGATAAGATGTTCTGGTACACTTATGGGACTTTCTTAATGAAGATAAGATAAGATGTTCTGGTGCACTTGGTCTTCTCTTTGGGACTTTCTTAATGAAGGCAAATGACTTTTATTCCATGCACTATTGTACCATTATTTATATATCTTAATTATTATTATTATTATTGTTATTATTATTATTATTATTATTACTTGTTCTTTCTCTGGTATGCCCTGTTCCTACCTAGAATTAAAAAAAACAGTAGTTATGTATAATTTTGAGGTAAGATTTTTTTTTAATTACAGTTACTGTGCTGCATGTGAAAGAAGCTTAGGAAATCTGATTCATCTTACCTTTTCAATAATAATAATACTAACTAATAACCACCAGTGAGCCAACCAGGGAGCTGTGCTGCAATGTCAAAGCTGCCAGCTCAACCAATAACCTCACTTCAGAACCTTGGAGAGCATCTGGTTATGGGGCCTCAGACCTAAGCCAAGTTCAATTTTACCGAGTATAATTTTCTTGCCAACTGTTTTTGCTTTTATTTTATTGTATGGCAGTGATAACCTACACTGAGTGGTCATACACTATTAATCATATTCAATTCAATTCATGTAGTGGTCATACACTATTAATCATATTCAATTCAATTCATTTCTATTTTATTTGTATAGCTCTTTTATGAATGGACATAATCACATAGCAGCTTTACAGAAATCCTGATGTGGATTTATATTTAGGTCCATAATGAAAGGTCCAAAGGCTAGAGTGGCAATGAAAAAAGTCCGTGAGATGACATGAGGAAGAAACCATCCTCTTCTGGGTGACATCAGATAGTGGGATTGTAAATCATTACTCTTATACTGTATAAGTGTGTACTATTAAGTCAAACAGCAGCAAGTGTGTTGAAAAGATGTTCAGTATGAGCATAGTCTTTATGATTACAACAGCAGTTCTTAGGCACAAGTCTACCAGGGTCTTAGGTTTACATAAGGAAGAGACTTGGACGCAAAATGTTATGATTAAAAGCAAGTGAGATAAATGCTCATGTTAGATAAATAAATATCATGGTACACCGGACCTGTCTCAAAAACACCACGTTAAACCTTAATTTGATGCTTGATTCTTTTTTTAAAGCATATTATACACTGCATATGGGGACACACGGTGGTTTAGTGATTAGCCCTGTTGCCTCGCACCTCCAGGGCTGGGGGTTTGAATCTCACCTCCGCTCTGTGTGTGTGGAGCTTGCGTGTTCTCCCCGTGCTTCAGGTGTCTCCTCCTGGAACTCCGGTTTCCTCCCCCAGTCTAAAGACATGCGTTGTAGGCTGATGATTGGCATTTCTAAATTGTCCATAGTGTGGGAATGTGTGTGTGTTTATGCAGTTGTGCCCTGTGATGGATTGGCATCCCATCCAGGGTATCCCCCTGCCTTGTGCCCCAAGTAGGCTCCAGGTTCCCTTGAGACCATGTGTAGGATAAGCGATAGAGAGAAAGGATGGATATTGTATATATTTTGTAATTTATTTTAATTTATTTATTTTTTTGCCTGCACAGTGATGCAGGGGGTAGCATTGCCCCCTCACATCTCCACAATCCTGGGTTTGAACCTGAACTCTGGTTATACTGTCTACATGGAGTTTTGGATGTTCTTCACATGGGTTTCCTCTGTGTTCTCTGGTTTCCTCCCACTGTCCAAAAACATGCTGGCTACACTAATGTGCTCCTAGGTGTAAATGAGTGTGTGACTGTGTGTGCATTGTGTGTGTGCACAGTGCCCTGTGATGGGACTAGTGTCCCATCCTTTCACCCAGGGACATCCACTGCAACCCTAACCAGAATAAAGTTAAATAAGAAAATGTACAATGCATTTTTTAAAAAATAAACCTGATTTCTAATCTATAAACTTGGCTAATTTGCTGTTTAGAGCCAGGGAAGTCTGTGTAAACAGGCAATTATTTATTTATTTATTTTTTTTTTTGCTAGGGATGTAATTTCCAAGATAGAATGTATTGTGCGCGCGCGAGGTTAGTTTGAATGAGCAGACGTTCAGGTGGCTGCTGGTGCGCGCGCTCTACGCTACAGAGTGACGCAGCGGAAGCACCGGCGCGTGCAGCGGACCATAACAGGCGCAAAGGAAGGAAAAAAAAATATCATCGATTCAGAGCCCTGGATTTTTCTATTACACCGAGGACTTCCGTTGGTGGGGAAAGCCGTAACGGTAAGATGGCAGGAAATGCTTTTTTATCATGTGTAATTGTGAGATATTATGAGATATTATTATTATTATTATTATCGTTGCCTGTCTCACTGTGGCCGCGCGCGGAGACAGGAACATGCTCATCACTTCATTCAGAACAGGCCTCGCGACGTTTTTGCTGTGAAACACGCGCACGTGAGGGATACGTGATTAAAATCGGTTAGCATGTAACGCTGTTTTCTCTTTCTCTCAGACACAAGCTGCGCTCTTCACACCAGCCCAAAGGTCTGTGTGTCGGTACAGCACAAGTTCATTTCTCATTTCACTCATTTTCCATCACCGGTTTTCTTCACACACACACCTTTAAAAACAAGCTGCGCTCACACACACACACACACACACACACGCGCGCATCTGTCTTACTATCCTTGTGAGGACCATTAGAATAAACAGGAATGCAGCTAATTAGGCCTAATGGTATGCTAACTCTCACTCAAATCTTAACCCCAGAAACCCAAAGGAAACATTTTAGCTTTTAGAGTTTATTTATTTATTTATTTATTTATTAGCTGCAGTTTATGTTAAAAAAAAGCTGCAGTTTTTCTAATGGGGACTAGCCAAATGTTCCTACAGTATCAAATCTGTCAAATTTTTCTGTCCTTGTTGGGATATTTGGCTCTCACTAAGATATAAACACACACACACACACACACACACACACACACACACACACACACACATATCTGTCTTACTATCCTTGTGAGGACCATTAGCATAAACAGGAATGCAGCTAATTAGGCCTAATGCTATGCTAACTCTCACTCAAATCTTAACCTCAGAAACCCAAAGGAAACATTTATAGCTTTTAGATATACATATTTCTTTTAATAAAAGCTGCAGTTTTTGTTAAAAAAAAAAAAAGCTACAGTTTTTCTCATAGGGACTAGCCAAATGTCTCTGCAGTGTCAAATCTGTCAAATTTTTCTCCCCTTGTTGGGATATTTGGCTGTCACTAAGACTGCAGAGTAGAGTGTGTACCAAATAATATGTCAAAACTGTAGTCACTCTTTTACTCTTTTTACACATGATGCATATTTTCAGTGTGTGTGAGAGAGGGAGAGGGAGAGATTTATTGCTTTATGGGGCCAAAAAGAAGAAAGAAAAGATTTCCTTTTGGTTACTGAGGTTAAGGTTAGGGTCTGATATGAGTGTAGCATTGTCTACATAAATGAATACACAAGTAAATGGAAATGTCTGACAAAGCTAAAAATTTATTTAGTATTGTATTTTTAAATATTCTACTCATGGTATCATATCATTCCAGGTCATATGCTTGTGTTTAGGCACATAAGCATCAGTTATGGCAATGGCAGCCAACTGTATGTAGGTTTTAAAGCCGTTCAGGATCTGAGGCAAAAAAATAAAAAAAAATCCCAAATGCCAATCATGTGCATCATTTCTACACACTGAAGGTGGTCCAACTGTAAGTTCTTGTCCATATCATGACTGAGATTATGGCTCATAAAGAATAAGATAAATAAATAGATACAGTGGATATAAAAAGTCTACACACCCCTGTTAAAATGGCAGGTTTTTGTCATGTGAATAAATGAAACAGATAAATCATGTCAGATCTTTTCCACCTTTAATGTGCTTCAGCAACCAACAAATTTCAAGGGAAAAACAAATAGAAATGTTTTATGGGGAAAAAAGTGAAAAACCTACAATAACCTGGTTGCATAAGTGTGCGCACCCCTTAACTACTACCTTGTTAAACCACCTTTTGCTTGTAATCCAGCTGTCCGTCTTTTTTTGGTAAGAGTCTACTAAATGAACACATCTTGATTTGGCATTTTTATTGCACTCGTCCTTGCAAAAATGCTCCAGATCTATCAAATTGCACAAGGGGATCTCTGGTGCACAGCCCTCTTTAAGTCATTCCACATGTTTTTGATAAGATTTAGATCTGGGCTCTGACTCAGCCTTTCCAAATCGTTGATCTTCTTCTTCTGAAGCCATTCCTTTGTTGACTTGGATTTGTGCTTTGGGTGGTTGTCGTGTTAGAAGGTGGAATTTTTCTTCCTGGTTGCTATGTCACATTAAAGGTGGACATGATTTTTTTTTTACCCCACAAAAACCTGTAACAGGGGTGTGTAGACTTTCTATATCCAGACAATAACATACTGTGTGTGTGAGAGAGAGTTATGAGTTTAGTGTGAAGGAGCATTTGAAATTTGTGCATCAAATTTCAGTGATAGGATTGTGACAGTATAAAAACTGCTCTCATGAAACCAGTTAATCATTAAAAAAAAAAAAAACCTACAGCTTGACAAAATGCTATGGATGTTATATACTATCATTATTCACAGCCATGAAAAACAATTTAAACATTCTATATAATCCATTAAGTGCTGAATGACCTTCTATTTAATTTTTAGTAGATTTTCGCATTACCTCAAAACATTACATTTTGTTTTAAAAAAAAAAGTGTCACTTTTGGAGATTAGTAAAAATGAGCAAAATGATTATACCTTTAGAGTTTCACATCTTGCAAGTAAATATGCCAGGTGGGAAAACAGAAAGGAGACGTTTTTTTTTTTTTTTTTTGGCATGGATATAAAGCACACATTCGGCATTTGTCCTCAGCTTTGTGTTGTCAGTGGGTCAACAGTGTGCACTGCAGTAAGATAATGACAGTGATGTGTGTCCTTGTCAACATCAGTAGCTATACAAACACATCACATCAGAGTGTGGCGTTGGCTTTAATAATCAGTAACACAGTACGGTAGCCTCGTGCACTTAAATGAATAAAATGAATAAAAAATGCTTTTTCTAGCCATTGAATATTAAAGGTACAATAGTCAATAGTGATCATTTCTTCCTAGTGTACGTAATGCAGAAAATTATGTAGAAATGATTTTTAAAAAATAGCCATTGTCTCAGAACAAGTGTATTACATAGCTGGAAAAAACAAAACAAAACGCAGTTTAGAAACTTCCGGTCTGGAATGATTGTTTATATTTTGTTTGGCCTCTTGTCAGTCTTCTAGCTAAATGAGTGGAAATGGGGCGGGCTCAATGAGTAAAAAAATCATTCAGATCTTATTCATCTCTACCCGTTTATCCATTAGAGACCTTCCCTCCCCCTTACAAATCTTACCTAATGCACCTTTAAAAAATGAGAATTTCTAAATATTTCAGAAGTCAAGAGATGTTAGAGCAGTAGTAAAAAAATTTTAAGTTAAATATACCATAGGCAGTGCTGCAGCTGTAATTGTTTCTAAAATGACCCGGTTGGCTCTGATCTTTTTCCCCTAGTGTGGGATACGGAAGCTGAATTGTTCAGCCTTGTAAGTAAAAGGACGGGAGATTAATCATGCAACTTTTTCATCAAATCCTGCTCAGGGTGAATACGAGATTTGCAAATGTAACATCTATAAATTATCAGGAGGATCCATTGCCTGTTTATCCTGATTGCCTTGATCCATAGGGCCAAAATCAATAGACACACTCTTTACTAGACATGCCATTTCACTGTTTAGACTGTCGAGGCACCGATCTGATACTGAGCATCTGAGGCTGATGGTACTTCATATTTAATGTATTGGAAGGAAGGGAAGTTTTAAAATGAATAAAACTTCACACATAGTTTCATATTCACATAATTATCCAATAAGTAATTATCCAAAAGCAATCTGAAGTGCAGTATGGTTATAGTGCGTGAGTTTATTCCTATGTTCATTCCTCTTAGCTGTTTGGTTTGGAAATTAAGATTAACACAGTCAAAGCAAAGATATGCAATAGATACAGCTCAGGGTGTCAGGGGTGCTTAGTCATTATATTATTGCTGTGTCTTGGCAGTGAAAGTGATATTTCAGTGTAAGGAAAAATTCATGATTTATCAAATCCGTACATGCAGTCAGGTCCAGAAATATTTGGACATTGATGAAATTATTGCTGTTTTAGCTGTCTAACACAGTATATTGGAGTGGAAATTAAATAATGAATATGAGCTCAAAGTGCAGCTTTAATTTGAGGGCACGTATTTACATCCAAATTGGTTGAACGGTGTAGGACGTGTACAGCACTTTTATATGTGGTCCTCTTTTTTTTAATAGACCAAAAATAATTGGAAACTGCTCAGTTGTTTCATGGCCAGGTGTGTGTAATTCCCTCATTATTTCACTTATAAGTAATCAGATAAAAGGCCTAGAGTTGATTTCAAGTGTGGCGTTTGCGTTTGGAATCTGTTGCTGTTAACTCTCAATATGTAGTACAAACAGCTGTCACTGCCAATGAAGCAAGCAATCATTAGGCTGAAAAATCAAAACAAACTCATCAGAGAGATAGCAAAAATGGCAACTACTGTATTTGGTACATTCTTAAAAAGAAAGAATGTGCTGGTGAGCTCAGGAACACCTAAAGGCCTGGAAGACCATGGAAAACAACTGTGGTAGATGACAGAAGAATTCTTTGGCCAGATGAAGAACACCCTCCAGGGCTCCCAAGTGGTGCAACCTATTGTTCACCCTATTGTCCAGAGATTTCACGTTCAAATCCTGATGATGCCATGGCCATTTGTGGCCAGGAGTCGAAAAGAGGGCAGAGTTGCCCAAGCTCTTAGGGTGGGAGGGACGGTGCACTCTTTTCCCTATAAATCACAGTGAATCATGGGCATCTGTGAGCTGATAACTTGAAAAAAAAAGAACCTCCAGGAGGAAGGGGTATCTGTGTCAAAGTCAACAATCAAGAGAAGATGTCACCAATACAGACAGTTTATTACAAGATGTAAGCCATTGAGAAGACTCAAAGACAAGAAGACCAGATTAGAGTTTGTCTGAAAATGCTTGTACTGTTCTGGAACCGTTCCTAAGCTGTGGAGTTTCTGTGCATGTTCTCCTTGTTTCCTTCAAACCTCCCAAAAACATGGCAGTAAATGGATTGGCTAAGACTAGCTGTGTGTGAATGTGTTGACATGCTGCTTTATTTATATGAATTAATGTCTTAGGCCGGTTATCCTGCGATACTATCTAATAGCAATAATAGCACAAATACAAAGAATCTTTAATTAATACAGTTAATGTGTTTTTTTGTGTGAAGTACAATCTTATCATAGACACAGTCTTGACTGACAGGTTCTCTCATATAATCGTATTTTGTTTGACCAGGTCAGGAACTTAAAATAACTTGAACTGACAGACAACAAACACAGACATTGAGGTTGAGGAGTTTAATTGAGTTTAATCATATTTTGAATAAACATACTAATAATCATATTGTAAGTAGGAATGATCCATTAACACATTAAAAGATTTTAACCTGTATATGCTTAAAATCTAGGCATTCACTATGTATACAGTCATGGAAACATTTTCCAAATTATTAGAAGTGTATCTTAAATATGTATTTGGTCAATAATACTGAGTGTATGTGGCTCAGATTTGGTCTATGTTTCTAATAAACACTTGATGAGAGCACTTAACCTCCGTGTCCTCATGTAGATGCTGCCAAGCAGTGATAAAAGCAGCGATCCTGTCTTCTTTCTCCATCTCCTTTCTCTCAGAGAGGTCACCACCTATGGCTATCATATCTGTTGTGGCCAGGACGATGTCTTTTATTATCCTGAAGTAAACAAGAAAGAAGAAAAGTGATTGAAAAGCTATGAAGCTAGAAGACATTTTGGACTAGTGTCCATAAAGAAGCAAAGTGAGCAGCTGGCTTGGACTACATCTGTAAGTATAGTTTGTGTATGTGAGTGCTTGTGTGTGTATTAGAGTAAATGTGTGCATGTTGGCTGGATTATGTAATCTGAAAAAATCTGGAACTTAGTAAACAGAGTAGGATACATTCATATTATGCCTAATCAGAGTACAGGCTACAATAATCAGCTTAACAAAAACGTGTGATGAGAGGGCTTATGGCAGAGCCTGCTTCTGGTTTTTTTTTTTTTTTTTTGATCTTATTAGAGAAACTGTTGATTTGAAATGAAGTGCATAAAATGCAAAATCAGGAAATTCCATATACCGCATGTGCTGTAGCTACTGTTAACACTCAGCATTAGCAATGAAAAGTATACGTTTCTATCAGGGTTGCCAGATCATGTCTCACATCTGATCTAAATACAAGTTGGATTGTTCTTGTGCTGTATATTATTTAGTTTAGATTTGGCTTCAGTTTGAGGAGGTGTGTTAATCCTTAAATATGGATTCAATTAAAAGAGATTTAATTGTCATTTTTACATTGGGATGTGGGGGAGACAGTGCCACATCCCAATTCCTCTCAGCTTGAGCCGTTTCCTTCTCTGGATGGACATTCGAAAATGAAAATCAGACTCATTCATGAGCAAGTTACCAGGAATCTTATAATTGTTTAAAGTGTGTCATGACTGAATAGCACTTGTTCCCAAAATTGAAATTAAGCAACGGCTTATTCAATTCAATTCAATTTTATTTGCATAGTGTTTTTAACAATGGACATTGTCACAAAGCAGCTTTACAGAAATAAATGGATTCAAAAAAATATATTGTAAATACGTGAATTTATCCCTAATGAGCAAGCCAGAGGCGACGGTGGCAAGGAAAAACTCCGAGACAATATGAGGAAGAAACCTTTAGAGGAACCGGACTCAAAAGGGAACCCATCCTCATCTGGGTGCAATGGATAGTGCAATTATAAATAAATCCCTTCTATAACTGTGTACTATATGGACAAATAGTGAAATTGTGCAGCCAGTAAATTCATCACAGTTTTCGCAAGAGGTCCGACTGGTTAAAATCTATCCACTGTCCACTGATGGAGTCCTGAGTATGAAGGTGCTTGTGGCAACTGCAGCCCCAAAGCCACTACAGCAATCGCAGTCCGAAGCCATTACAGTACAGTACAGCTCCCCATATGTGATCCCCAAGCCATCTCCACAGCCCCCAGGTGGCACCATCCCCAGCAATCCAAACCGTTCTTCAGGCCGTCCATATGGGGCCACCCCCAGCAGCAGCGAGCGAACTCAACCGATGAGATCTCCAACCAGAAGTAGGGCATCAGGATGGGTCAGGCAGATCCTTATCAGGTCTGGGCCGCTCCTTTACTCTGGCCTGGTAGTATTTCATTTATTACTTTGACTCAGTGCTGTCTCAGTGATGAGGTCTAAATCCTGACACTTTATAACCCTGACACGATTCCTTTGCAGGAATGAGCTCAGCTGATGAACTACAACATTTTCTAGGATCGTGATCGAGATGAAAAAGTGGTCTGATTTTGGCCTATAGCTTGAAAATGTGCATGGGTTAAGTCAGGTTCCTTAATGAATGGTTTAATAACTTTGAAAGTTTAAAAGATTTAGATACAGAGCCAATGCTAAGGGAGGAGATTATTATTTTTTATCTTTTTCCACCTTTAATGTGATATAGCAACTAATGACGTTCTAGTGAGGGCGGCTTACTATTACTAGTGCTGTTGCCTCACACCACTACGGTTGGGGGTTCGAGTTCTGCGTCTGCTCTGCGTGTGTGTTGCTTGCATGTTCTCCCAATGCTTTGGGGTTTTCCTCCGGGTCCTCCGATTTCCTCCCCAGTCCAAATACATGCATTGTAAGCTGATTCTAGATTGTCCGTGATGTGTGTGTGATTGTGCCCTGCCATGGGTTGGCGCCCAGAGTACCCTGGGATAGGCTCCAGGCTCCCCCAAGACCCTGTGTAGGAAAATTCAAGTGAAAAACAAATAGGCATGTTTTAGGGGAAAAAAGAGAAAAAGAAAAAAAATTGTGAGAGATTGATTAAATGTGCAAAATGATCTAAAGCACATTTATTCTTGCTTAAATAATACATAACTATTAAATTCCATTCAGATTCAACTTCTGGCTTTAACCAGCTTCAACACAGCTGCACATGTTTGGCCCGCATGGCACGATCAGCCTGGAATAACAGGGATAATTTAGCACTTACACAGACCCAAGCATGCCAGTACTAACAATAAGTGAATACATGCATTTCATATATGCACCTGCTTTTATACATTCCTTAATTTTACAAAGTGGTAGGTTCTGACCTAGTTTTCCTGGCTGGAGTTTTGCCCATAACATCATAGCTACTACTTATAACACAGGAATATGTGATATGCCTCAGGAGACCGGCTAGGAATAGCTCAATCAAATTAAGGGATAATTTTAGAGAAATTGAATTAATTTAACCTCTTTGCATAAAAAAATGAGTTTATTAGTTGTTACTACCTTGTCTTATGAATTGTGCTATTACTCAGTTTCTTTACAGTGTCTGCTCTTCTCTTCTTCCAGTCATGATGGTCCTGTTTCTGGTGGCAACACATCTTATATTAAACAGCTCCTCACATGCGAACTGGACTGCAGGTCGGTTCAGTCTGAGTTCTTCGGTTTTGCTGAGGCCTACTTGGTCGAGTTGTGTTAAACATGCTTGTGTTTTTTTTTATTTATTTATTTATTTTTTTGTTCTTCTTCTCAGAGCCTCCTGCTCCTCAGGGTTCTCACATCCTACCCGCTGCTCTTGTCATTTCTCTCCTTCTCATCATCTTCATCCTCCTCACAGTCTACCTGCTCAGGTAAGGAACACGCACACATCCATAGTTACATTTGTTGCCTGATTGATTACTGATGATGTACAATTATGTACATTAACATAAATAATGATGATTAAAATATGTGTCACTTACAAATGAAATATCTTGCTGACCGTACATCCAAATTTGGGATTTCATTTTGGATCAGTTAACACAGATGATGAACTGAAATCCCAAACCCCAACTTATGTTCTTTATACTTCAATATGTGCTACTTTACCTGGCACTCTAAAGAGCAATCAGCTCTGTTGTGTGTATATATTGTGCGTGCGTGTGTGTGTGTATGTGTGTGTGTGGCCTTTCCCAGCAAGTCTAACAGCTGTCTGTGAAATAAATGTAAAAGCAGTTGTTCTAGCTGGTCATAGGGTCTTTAGGTCTCAGCTGCTGTGTTGAAGCAGAACTCTGTCTCCCATGAGAAAGAACAGCTTTAAATGGTGTGGTCTTTTAACCATTGTTCTCAATTACTAAAATATTGTTAATATGATCTGATCTGTTTGATTATTAATTTTTACTTTTCCTGGTTGATAAGGTTCAGACACCAAAGGAAGGATCTTGTCACTTCGGTTGACAAAAAGCTACCCAATGGCTTCCTGGAGGACCAAGGTAAAGCAAAATCTCAGTTTTTTTTTTACGTGCTGATGATAACTTGCATAGAGGCAAGATGTACATGAGGAGGCGTAGTGCAAAACATGACTTGATGCAGACTCAACATTGTAATGTGCATTTTATAATATGTCTGAGAAGTCAAAAAAAAATTGTGCCTAGAAGTGCTCACTAAATGCAGTCTGTGGGAGGCACAAATTGCTGTTTAAAGCCATTGTAAAATGGGGAAGTTGGTCAAAAAGAGCTATCACAAATTTCAGGACCTAAAAGGAAATGCAAGTTCAGAAAGGAAGAGATAAATGTGTTAATAAGTGAAGTTCATATTAAATGAAGACTCTCATGTCAAGTAAACGGAGTGGATAATAGAAACGGATTATATATCTTCTCTATCTCTGTCTCTCTCAGAACAAACAGTGGTGCTCCTCCCCAGATCTCCCTCTCCGTCCAAGCATTACTTCCCTATCCCACTGGACTCTCTGGAGGAGGAGTACCGCCTGCGCATGGCAGACGATGGCAAGCTGTTCAGAGAGGAATTTAATGTATGAACACACTCTCCAGCTCTCTCTCTCTTTTTTCCTCCTTCCTCAATCTGCAACTCCCTTTCATCTCCGCAATACTTTCATTAACTTACATTAGTCACCTTTTTATTCACAGTCTTTGCCGTGCGGGTTTGGCCGTGGCACGTTTGAGGAAGCTAGCAGAGAGGAGAACAGAGAAAAGAACAGATATCCAAACATACTGCCCTGTAAGTACTAACCAGACACAAATGAATGGAAGCACGCAACAGTATTGGATTCTGTATAAAAACAGAGATATAAATCTGTGTGTTCTCCTGAACAGATGATCACTCCAGAGTGTTGCTGTCACATATAGACACCCGTATGTGCTCAGACTACATTAATGCCTCGTACATAGATGTGAGTAATTTCTTCCTGCTCTGTACTACAATTGAATGGTATAAGTAGTTGGATAGACCGACTAATATATGCACATATTTTTGTTTAGGGTTACAAAGAAAAGAACAAATTCATTGCTACTCAAGGTAAGCTTGGAACTGTGGTTGTTTTTTCAGTGTTGGAAATAGTTTTGTTCATACGTTGTCTTTGTTTGTCAGTTTTGGCATCAAAATTTGAGGTTTTTTTTCTGGCAAAGCTATGTGATATAGTCAAAATTCTGTCAAATTTTAGTACTGGAGCTCATTTGCTGTTCATATGACCCAAAAGTAGGAGAGCTCTGTGACCCTGCACTCCCCACCGACTTAACCCCTCTAAGTTGTAAGAAGCAGGTGAACGTTACAGCAACTTAACCCCAGGTCATAAGAAGCAGGTGAACATGATATTTTTAGCACCTCAGGAACATGGCTTGTAACTCACTCACGTACTCACTCACATTTATCAGGCTAAAGATTTTCCATAAGGTGTTGAAAACGGACTGTTTGCACTCTACAGGGCATGAGCATATTAAATGAGTTTGTCTTCCCTCCAAAAAAAAAAAAAATCCACCCTGCACACACAGATCTCACACAAGTCTCTGAATAGTGCTTAAGTCTGTTGTTAGGTCTGAGGTCTGAATACCAATGTGCAGAATTTTGGTATTTGGATAAAATATCTAACTGTGATTTTTTCTAATCAATATTGTGATTCGAATTGTAATTATTTTCTAATAAATCCAGTCCCAGGCCTGTATTAGTGGTTTACATATCTACAAGACATAATTACAATCTCGTTCTTCATCAAAAGATCCTTGGGGTCCTCAAATGACATGCAGAGAGCAACAACAACAACTGCAGCATTTATTTATCAATTGTTAGTAGGTGAATTTTTTTTATGTTTTTTTTTTTTTTTTTTTTTTTTTGAGAGATAGTAACTTTTTATTGTTTTTTTTTTTTGTTTGTTTGTTTTAAATATAATTATTGGAATAAGCCTAGTTTGAGAGCTACCAGAGTCCCCTGCTGAGAACCAGACACTCCTCTTAGCCATGCCCCCGTTTACTAATTACTGAATTACTGAAAGATTTTTTTTTGCCAAACTGTCATGAAGAGGAAACTAACAGAACAGACTGGATGTAAAGCAGCCAAAAGAAGAAAAGAACTCTGATTGTTGAGTTTTGTTGTCTCTCTATTATTAAGCCTGTTTTATCTGTACCAATCTGCCAGTGATAAGATAACTATTATAAATAAAGTGCACAGCATATAAAAATAAAAAGTGTGCTCAATGACTTTCTGTGCAACTCAGTAGCATGAATGAAAAAAGTTAAATTGAAATAAATTGGAGGTCTTTATGCGATGCATCTGGTTGTGAACTGGCCTTTAGTATTAAAGAAAACGTTTGTTCAGCGTTGTGTAAATCAGAGCTTCTGTCATATGGAGTGACACTTTGTCTATGATGTTTTTATGCTGAAGTTGGTTTGTAATATTGCATCACTAAGTTAGCATGAGTGCTCATGTTTGCAGAGTACCTGTTTTTGAAGAATGCATTTATTATCTCTGAAAAATGCAAAGTGCTGTTTCTTTTGAGTACCAACATGTCCACTTGACCTTGGCTCTCACTCACTTGCTCAGATAAAGCACTCATAACTCATAACTCACCTGTGCTTTGTTGTCATGCACAGCACACATGTTTATTGCCAGCTTCTGACTGGTCATCTAAAGGGAGCTTGTTGCATTGGGTATAATTTTCCCTTGTAAAACTTAAGAGGACACTCAAATTAAGAAGGCTATTCGCTATTAATTACTTTCGATTTCGATATAAAACCGGTAAATCGTTCCATCTGACTCCTCACTACGTATGCATGACTCAACTCACCCAGCTCAACCTAGAACAAAAAAAAATATGGCATGCTTCAACACACCTGGTTAAACTCTGAAGTCTAGAAAGTATTTTTAGAGTGTTTTGAAACCGCAAGGTAGTGCTGTGGCCTCTTAAATGCAAATCCTCTAGCTTGAGTCGAACAGCATGCAGTTCTAGTGAATAACTACAGCTACTGTTCAGTGTAAGTGACCTTTCTTCTGAAGGTTTCAAAAGTTATCAAGATTATAACACAAGAACAGTCACCCACACTTACACCACATGTAGATCAGAAGAGCAATGTTTCCAGCAATGTTTACTCTCAGTAGCATCATTTATATCTTTCTGTTGGAAATCTTTTAAAAAAGTTTCAGTTTTCCCTGTGTGTGTGCAGGTCCGAAACCAGAGACCGTGGCTGATTTCTGGAGAATGGTTTGGGAGCACAAATCTGCCACCATAGTCATGTTGACTAACCTACGGGAGAGAAAAGAGGTAAAACCCGTAAATACAGCATACACTGTCCTTTTTGAGCATGAGTTTGCTGTGGGAATGTAGGAATGCTTGTGAGGTGTAAATGGTTAAGTGCATCTGCATGTGTTCGTAGGAAAAATGCTGTCAGTACTGGCCAGAGCAGGGCTGCTGGCTGTATGGATGTGTGAGGGTGTCTGTGGAGGATGTCACGGTGCTGGTGGACTACACTATCAGAAAGTTCTGTGTGCAATATGTAAGTCTCAAATAAACAAATGAATAAATAAAGAATACAGAATTGCACATGTATACAATACATGGCTTTTAGGCTTTTAAATAGAGTAATTTGTGTATGTTTGTTGTGTATATATGTATATAAATGTAGTTTTTACATATAAATGATATGCACATGTTAAAGCAGTTGCTGATGTTCTGTGTGGATTTTAGCAAGCTCCAGAAGGCTGCAGATCCCCGAGGTTGGTCACCCAGCTCCACTTCACCAGCTGGCCTGATTTTGGTGTGCCACTCTCCCCTATTGGTATGCTCAAGTTTCTTAAGAAAGTCAGGAGTGTCAATCCAGTGCACGCAGGACCCATAATAGTTCACTGCAGGTAACGGTGACCACCAATCTGAACATAATTCATCTGAATGTAAACATAAATTTGCATTTACAGAAACTAATAAAGGCATTTCTGTGGCATTTCACACTGACACTGTGGACCAGATGTAATGATGCAGCACAAAAACGTGATTTGATGCAGACTCAATATATGCTTGTATTCCTACGGCTGTAGCTCATCATACAATCTGGGCAGTCTGGGCAGTAAATGCCCTCTGCTTGGGCAGAATATTGCAGTCTAAAAGCCGCTGTGAATTCGGGGAAATGAAAAAAAAGTAGTGAGAATTTGAAAGTATAGATTTTTCAGAAGTGAAAACAAATAAAAATCATATAGATAAGGTATAGATAATGTGTAAAAATTGTATATGATTAAAAGTGGAAGTATCCAGCCAAAAATGTACTCAATTGAAAGTAAAAAAAGGTTTACATTTAAATGTACTCAGGTGTTACATTTATGGTATTTCCTAGGAATTATATAGAATTTTGCTGTCTGGAATATCGCAGTACAAAAAACTGGCGAGACGAATTTAGCTCCTTTGAGCTGTATCGTGATATTTCCTTGCACCAGAGGTAGTAGCACACGGAGCATGAAGTTTGCGAGTTGGAACCTAACTGCCTTGAAGCATGCTCAGTAAAGCTAATCAGAAGGAAGCACTATGGCACGTGTCACATGTATCTGAAGGCAGTGATTGTAAACCCTGTATATACGTGCACTCTGGTTTCTCCATCAGTAGTGCATCTACTTCTCATCTACTTCTTTTTTTTTTTACAATACAATTTATTGATATTACAGTGGTCCAATTTGTTGTCATTATATAATATATATTAAAATTTAATATTTTATTTGTGTCAATATTGTCTCATGTCAGTATCATCTCGTATCAGTGTCGTCTTGTGAATCCTGTAGTGTCTCATGCTAAGCCTAGCTAATGCCTAGCTAATTTGTGTTAGTTACTGGAATCGATGCTAGTCAAACCCGGCATTAGCAAAGAAAACAGGCTCCTTGGTTAAATATACTCTAATGAACGTTAGCAAATTTGCAAAATTTACCTCAGCATGCTTTTTCAAATTAGATGACGATCATGCTTCAAGCATATTGAAAAATTTGACTGAGGGTTGACTGAGGGCTGCTCCTCTTCAAGTCTGAATAGCGTACAGTCGTTGGCTGGATGAGAGAAGAAGAGATCTCAGATTTGTAAAAGTACTAAGTTCTAAATAAAAACATAAGGTATAATAAAAAGAATTAAATTAAAAGTGCTAATATTCAGTTTCAATAACACTCAAGTATAACATCAGAAAATAATACTTAAGTATAGTAACAAAGTACAATTAATCAAGTATTTTCCACCCCTAGAAATGATTTGGCATAGATCTGTCAGAAAGGTTGGGACTATGACCAGGGTTGCCAGATATGTGACAAACAGTAGCCCAAGCATTATGAATGCAAAACTACCCCGAATCTGTGGACAAAAAATCTGCACTGGTAGTTCAACTGTAGACTAGTTTTGCCCAAAAAAGACACACCTGGCAACATTGGCCAGGGGTAAGATACACTTTGTCCCCTCATCTTGCTATGTGAGTGGCACATAAATGGCAAGTTTAGGCTCATATAGCAGTTTAGCTCATAATGTGCAATGTTTTTGGCCAGAATATGGCCTAACTGCACCAAAATCTGGCCTTTGTGCTTTGGACATTTAACATTCACTATGCCATGGACCATAGTATAAAAATACAGAGACATCATCTGAAATCTATTTAATTCAGTCACTCATGAAAAGAAACACAAGGAAGGCATTCTGCTGCAGATCACACCCTACATTTAACACCCTGGCTGGAGCAAGTGGATGGACTTTAACATTCTTGTTTCTTGTTGCTACTTTTACGTGTCAAGGAACTGGATGGCTGTTCCTGAGAAAATTCAGCAGCCTATTATTTCCATCAATATGTACCCTAGGTTTTCTCACAACAAATCAATCACACTTCTGGTAATTTAATCCAGTGATTGTCAGGTAGTGCTGGGCTTCTGGTTTTATTTTCTTAAGCTTTACATACTACTGCCATCCTGTGGAGAGATAGAGAATTGACCTTGCACAGGTTTTATAAAAGCAAAGCACCTCGGTTCTCCTCACAGACATTTGGACTAAATACCAGGTACCACGGTGTATAGAAGTAAAACATTAATTATTTTTACTTAAGACTTTGTCATAAGAAGACCAGCCTGTAACAGCTTGTTCTAGCTTTGTTTTTTGTTAGCTCTTATCTAACATAAGCTATATGTCCGAAAGTATGTTGACACCCGACCATCATACCTATATGTGCGAATTCCAAAACCATGGGCATTAGCATGAAGTTGGTCCCCCTTTTACTTTTATAATAACTTCCACTCCTCTGGGAAGGCTTTACACTAAATTTGGAGCATGGCTGTGAGGATTTGGAGGCCTGGAGTGCAGTCGGCGTTCCAGTTCATCCCAAAAGTGTTTGGTGGGCTTGAGGTCAGGGTTCTGTGCTGACCACTCGAGGTCTTCCACACCAACCTTGGCAAACCAAGTCGCTGTGGTGCTCTCTTTGTGCACAGGAGCATTGTCATACTGGAACACGTTTGGGCCCTCTAGTTCCAGTGAAGGTAAATCCTAATGCTACAGCAAACAAAGACATTCTAGACAATTGTGTGTTTACAACTTTGTAGCAACAGAAGGAACACATATGGGTGTGATGGTCAGGTGTCCACAAACTTTTGACCATATAGTGTAACATAGCATACTTAACAAAATGAAATTTAAAAAAAAAACAAATAACATTAATTAAATCTGGTTTTATTGTCCTACTTGATATTGTAAATAGCATATTTCTTTTTTTAAAATCACTTTGAGTCATTATGTATAAGTTAGGTCTCATGATTAATAGTTTCAGCTGGTGGTTATGGGAAAGAAAACAAGACCTGTCATTTCAATTGCTGTTTGCTTCACATGTGGTAGACGGCCCAGAATTACAAATTGCACCTTAAACCCTGGAATTGCGCTCAGGATAAATGTAGAAGTGTTTGACTGCTTTGGACAGAATTGACAAATTTTGTGCGACTGCCTGTGTGCTCAGCTGTTTAAAGAGGAAGAAGGAATCATATGGAGGTGTTAACACTTGGCAGCAGGAATAACCCAGTATACTGACTCATCACAGTCCTGCACTGTCGCTTTAAATGTCATTCATCTCTGGTTTCTTTTACAAGCATTGCTGAACTGACACTTTTTTACTAAATTCATTCTAGTTGTAGCTTTGGACCCTGTGTGTGTGACCCTGTAATGTATTACTGTCATGTTAAATGTTTCTATGTTTTAGTATTTATGCTCTACCGCCCATCTGTGTACTCACCCCCGCTGTTTCCCATAGCTGCTTCCTGCATGCTTCTCATTCCTACTGCACTTTATTTATGTCCTGTCAGCACTGTGTATGTCAGTCATGTACCTTGCACCTTGGGTCCAGGAGAAACATTATTTCGTCTCAATGTGTACTGTGATGACAGTAAAGATCTACTTGAAATACCTCAAAGTTAAAGCTCTGTGAAGAGATTCTGACCGCATTTAAAACACACAAATCCTCACTAGTCCCATCTTACTGTTCTGTTATTTATCATAAAGCAAATTATTCTTTATAAGTATATAAGTAATTTCTGAGAGGTTTCTGTTTTCACTTCACAATACAAACAAATCTAGTTCCAGAAGAGAATCCAGTTCTGAAGTGATCCGTTCTAAAGATGTTATAAGCTCAATCATTTCTTTAATTCTTTCCTAAATCTCTAGCGCTGGGGTTGGAAGGACCGGGACATTCATTGTGATCGATGCCATGATGAATATGATGCATGCCGAGGGCAGAGTGGACGTCTTCAACTTTGTGTCCCGAATCCGAAACCAGCGCTGCCAGCTTGTACAGACAGACGTAAGACTTCATTCTGTCTAAAAGTTTCAAATCTTTTTCACCATTATGCTTTATCTCTGAGAACCCCTCCTCTCATGCTCGTACTCCTGCAGATGCAGTACTCGTTTATTTATCAAGCTTTGCTGGAGCATTACCTGTATGGTGACACTGAGTTGGATGTTTCCTCACTGGAGGGCCACCTGCACAGACTCCACAGTACTCACATACACATGGACAGAGTGGGGCTCGAAGAGGAGTTCAGAGTAATAAGACTTTTATCAAAAATGTTTTTTTTTAGGCTGTTGTGAATTTGATCTGATCTTAAAGGTACACTCATTGGTTTTTGATGGAAGGCACAGTATGTTCTCCAGACCTTATGTAATTTGCCTTATTATTATTATTATTATTATTATTTTTTTTTTTTTTTTACAGAAACTGACTAATGTTCGAATTATGAAGGAAAACATGAGAACCGGGAATCTGTCGGCTAACATGAGGAAGAACCGCGTACTGCAGATTATTCCGTGTAAGGAAATTATTTTACACTACTGTTATTTTACACTCTGACAATAGTCCCAAGCTGCTAAGCAAATATTTCCATACTGTATTCATGTAGTCCAATGTGTACACAGATGAGGAGGGGAAATGCAGTGATTTCTGCATGACAGTTGTATTAACGTCGTATACCTTGTTTTACGCCTCTATATGACTTTGGCATGTTGTTTTCTGCTATCAAATTACTTTGCCTTCTTTTTAAGGTTGTTAATCTTTAATATAATATCATCTTTTAATTATTGAGCCCTTATTAAATATTATGTAGTTAATATTGCATTATTTGATCTGATTTGACATCTGTTTTCCAGATGATTTCAACAGGGTAATATTATCTGTGAAAAGAGGTCAAGAATTCACAGATTACATAAATGCATCTTTTATAGACGTAAGTATCTTTTTACATCTTGTAGTGTTGGATATATTATGAACCCAGTGTCATGGACATGCAAGCTGACTGGTTATATTTAACACAGTAGACTCGTTAAACTGTCAACTGAGTGTTTATAGTGAAAGTAGCATTTACATGATATTACCAAATATAATACAGTAGTATAATACTGACATCTGTATGAGAATATAGTTGTACTTTTATGTCAGTTACAGTTAGCATGCATTCTTTCTTTCATTCACTTTCTTTCCACTCTTCTTGGTGCGCTGGCATGGTGTCATTTACATACTGATGCATATTATTTCATAATAAACCACAAAAAACTGTGCATTTACTTACATTTGTGTACTGTGTGTAGGGTTACAGGCAAAAGGATTACTTCATAGCTACCCAGGGCCCATTAGCACACACTGTGCAGGACTTCTGGCGCATGGTTTGGGAATGGAAGTGTCACTCTATCGTAATGCTAACTGAGCTAAAGGAGAGAGAACAGGTACTCAGCATTAAACTATTACAATAGCAAAGTCACTCTGTGCCTGTGGAGTCACTGCTGCTCTGCATCCCAGACTGCATGCTTTCTTTCTCATTCATGTAGCAAAATTGCATAACTTTTTTATAACCAATGAAACAGACTTATACAGACTTAGATATTTGGACCTGTCTCTTTCTGATTGCAGGAGAAATGTGTGCGCTACTGGCCTGCGGAGGGCAACATTTCGTTCGGAGAATACAACGTGGAGTTGAAAAGAGACACACTTTACGAGATGTTTAGCCTCCGAGATTTGCTGCTGACGTACACACCGGCGAGTTATACTTACCTGCTAGTTTTTCCTTACACTTGCACCCTGCCATGAATTATGGGTCATTCTACTTTTAATCCAAGAGACAGGAAAATAAACTGCAGAAGTGGGGGAAAATTTTCTGTAGGATCAATTTATATCTATATTATTCTAAGCTATAGTATAGTATATTATGAATGCATTACAATGTCACTGATGGGTGACAAATTAAAGGAAAATTAAGTGTCTTAATAAGGTGCTGGACCACCTAATGCCTCTAGAACAGCTTTAGTGTGATTGGCAGCAATTATATAAATCTCCGGAGCTGTCCTGGTGGGATGAACACCATTCTTCCAAAAGATATTCCCTCAGATGTTGTTTTGATGATGGTGATGGAGAGCAGAGCATCAGTCCAGATATACACATTACATATAATTAATATAATATGTGTTTTTAGGAGAAGCAGTCTCGTCTGGTCAGACATTTTCACTTCCATGGCTGGCCAGAGATTGGAATCCCATCAGATGGAAAAGGAATGATTGATCTGATTGCTGCAGTGCAGAAACAACAACAGCAATCTGGCAACCACCCCATAGTGGTGCACTGCAGGTACAAATACACGTCTGCTCACACACTCAAGCTGCAAAATGATACGAGGGATAAAAGGTCAGAATAAAAGTGAACGAGTATCCTTGCTGGCTTGGCATATGACTGCTTGGGGAAAAATACCATTATTTTAACACTATTTTTATAACACTTTTCTGTCAGGCTATCACAGAATATTTAATGTTGGCTTTCTAGAAAGATACACTTTTAAATCTTTTCCACTCAGTCACATTGAACACACAGACTTTCACCCTGTAATCTTCTACATTGTTATATAGTACACACACAGCTCAGAGCGCACATCACAATAGTTACCACGTGTGTCTTGGTTTAATCAGTGCTGGTGCAGGCCGGACTGGAACGTTCATTGCCCTCAGTAACATTCTGGAGCGGGTTAAAGCTGAGGGCTTACTGGACGTGTTCCAGACTGTGAAGAGTTTACGCACCCAGAGACCACACATGGTCCAAACTGTGGTAAGAATCTCTTACACGCAAGTACTTGTGGAAGATTTGTGGAAAAATAAACACCATACTAGCTCCTGTCACTCATGTCCAAGGATTAAGAAAAGTCTTAAATGTTGTAGCCTTAACTATGTTAGATTAATACTTACTTAATATTTCAAGTGATGATATACTAATATGTAATTTTTTTTTCTTTCAGGAACAGTATGACTTCTGCTACAAAGTGGTACAGGATTTTGTAGATATCTTCTCCGACTATGCTAATTTCAAATAATGAATTTTCCTTTCATGACTTCAGATAAAACATTCAAGTTTGTTCTGCATTCAGTCCGACGAAACTCTTGCTATGGGTTCACAATACTCTATGCACTTGATCTTTCTCTTAAATGTTTTTTTTTTTTTTTTTTTTTGGTACATAAGCAAGTCCTCACTTGTGTAACCACATGAAGACGATATAAAGCATTTGCATTTAGATTGATTGTTGTATCTTTGTACTTTGTTAAATACTGAAATTGTTTTATTTATATATTTTGGGTACAGGGCTGAATGAGAACATTTTTAGATAATCACGATATATTTTTGTTTGTACATTGCACGCTACTACTTTTATGTTATTATTATTATTATTATTATTATTATTTAAAAGGAAGTGGGTGTTAAGAATATATTGTATGTCTTATTTTGTAAAATCTGTTTTAAAGTGCTATTCTGTAAGATAAGTCCATTTAACAAGTATTGACTTGCAGTTAAAAATATTAAGTTATTTGACAAAAAAGGGGCATTTGAAAATTAATTTTGGTGAAATTCTGATTTGGAATTAATTCCAGCCACATATTCTTGTCATTATATATAGAAAAAAAGATATAAAACACAAGTTCCATAATCACAATTCAGTTTCAGTGGCAAGCCTAGAAGACAAGTTGAATTCAGGTATGCTTGTTAAATGGCCATCGACGTTACGCTGGACTTTCTGCTGCCGAAAGGGGAGCCATTGCAACCAAGCAGACCCCACTATATTTATATTTGATTTGGGGGTACATTTGCTGTGACCAGATGTCCTTGTAAAAGGCATTTGACTGTGATTACAGTAGATAAAGTGTAGACATTATAATAGAAAACGTTATTAGACTTTTTATAATTACAGCAAAACTGTGGTACTCGAGGGTGGGATGGTTCCTCAAGACCACAGTGTTGCAGATCTGCTGTAATGTAAATGTATCTGCCAGTGTTAATCTCGGAGCCTTTTAGATATTTTCAGAAGTATAGGAACAGAAAGGGAAGTCTTATAACACTCTTTGTAGATACACAGTTCATTTTGGATTTACTTTGCTTTTAGATGCCTGAGGCGAATTCTAAAGAATCAGACGGCTACTTGCTTATAGATAGATGTTAAATCCTGGCGAAAGTTTTAGATGAAATTATTGGTCATGTCATGGTGATGGTGGTGATTGCAGATTTAAAGTCTGGGCAAATGGGTTGATTATTCCACCCACTCCATATTCTGTTTTAATTTGAATGAGCAGTAATTGAATGGTAGGCTGCCTGGAGAATATTAACTACATTATACATAGCTAATTATCTAATTGCCTTAGCATGTGAGAGAATGGAGAAGAAAGGTCACAAGAAATTGGCACAGACTTGACAAATGGCAAGAAGAGGTGTGCAGCAGCCTTATATAGTACAATGTCCTCTAAACTATCAAATTCAAAATTGCTTTTCTGTTGTTTAATCAAGCAGCTTGGAACTGCAACAATAGTAAATCAAGTATGAAGCAAAAGTAAAGCATGTCATCTTTTATTTCTTTGTGGTTATTGGTCAGATGTATACTGTTGAAATGTGTCTGTCTGACAAAGCTTTATACAGGACTGAATTTAGCTTCAGTCTTCACTTTGGTGTCTGTCTTTTGGAGTCTATAGTCCTAAAATAAGATACAGATACAAAGCAAATACTGGTTCATTACCAAAAGGACAAAAACTCACCGCAAAATTAAGACCATGAATTAATTTAAAACATGGAATAATGCTGTTGGACTGAGAAGGACAGAGAAATGATGAGCGTTACGACAAAGATTAATACAAGCAGAGACGAAATCAAACACAATCAATGGTCCAGCTGAGATTATAATACCGGTCACTGGCTTATGTTCTTGAATCATCATAAAGTGTTCTTCAGTTGCCTTAAAATCTTTATGTAGAACTTTACAGTAGAAGGCTTTACTTTTAGAAAAGGGCCGTTAATAATAATGAATTGTCTTTTTCCAAGACTCCATGTCCTTTTTATGATCTGAGTGATTTCTCCCACATACTACTTAAGCATCGACTGTTGCCCTGGTCTTATTTACTCAGATTGGACTGCACTGTAAGATACAAACCTGTCCTTAGCATTACATGTCAACTAATCAATTTGCCCAAATACTGAATATTGCACAGATTATAAAAATGACACAGAGTAGAGGTGTATCTACAGGCCAAGAAGAAGGGCCTCAGGTATTGAGGGAGGCAGCTCCAATATCACTTCAATCTGTGGAAATCGATGTCAAATGTCATAATGTGGGACACACTCTAAAACCTGTATAGCACCACTTCAGGAAATCCCACTAAATAGTCAGCACTAATTCATTAGAATGCAAGTGAGTGTGATTAAATGAATGCAGGTATGGTACTATCAAACTGAAACTGGCTATAACCATCAAAAAAAAAGAAAGGAAACGAAAAGGAGGATTCACAACCACATTAAATGATTAATATAATGATTCAAAAAATATAATGTTTGGCAGCTTGCTTGGCAGAATTTGGTATTTTCCCAGCAATATCACAATTTGTCTTTTCTTGTCAGCTTTTTAGAGCATATACAGTATGATAGAGAGAAAAGTTGCTGACAGAATTTACACTATATGTTCAAAAGTATGTGGACACCTGACCATTACACCCATATGTGAGTCTTCCCCAAACTGTTGCCACAAACTTTGAAGCACACTATTGTATAGAATGTTTTTGTATACTGTAACATTACAATTTCCCTTCATTGGAACTGTGAGGCCCAAACATGTTCCAGCATGACAATGCCCCTGAGCACAAAGCGAGCTCCATGAAGACGTGGTTCGTCAAGGATGGAGTGGAAGAACTCGAGTGTCCTGCACAGAGCCCTGACCTCATCCCCACTGAACACCTTTTGAATAAACTGAAATGCTGAATGCACCCCAGGCCTCCTTGCCCAACATCACTAATGCTCTTGTGGCTGAATGGGCACAAACCCCCACAGCCACGCCCCATAATCTAGTGGAAAGCCTTCCCAGAAGAGTGGAGGTTATTATAACAGCAGAAGGGGGCTAAATCTAGAATGAGATGTTCAACAAGCATATAGAGGTGTGATGGTCAGGTGTCCACAACCTTTTGGCCGTATAGTGTAGCAGAGCGTAGGCCACAGGTTCCCAGCCCTGGCTCTGGAGTTCCCCATCGTGCACATTTTGGTGTTTTCCCAGCTTCAGTACAGTTAATACAAAACAACATCTCCACAGGCCATGATAACTTATTGCAGCAAAATTGAAACAAAGAAGTGTTGTTACAGGTCTGTACATATTATTAAAATACATAATTACTTTACATAATTATTTTGATGCTTTATGGATAATTTACTGATTATTTAGCTTGTTACAAGATAAACACATGAATACAAGATGAAAACATAATTCCAAAATGTTATTAGCCACAGAATACACTTTTAATTAAACTGATTGTTTAAACAGATTCAGTGGCAAATAGTGAATGAATGAATGAATGTTCAGTCTGATTTTGTAATATTAAAAAGCAAAAACAAATGTACAAACTATCAAGCTATTTTATAACAATTGCCTGATTTACACACTTAACACACTTCTGTGTCATTTCACTTGTATGTTCTTGAATCTCCCTCATGCTGAAGAACAACTAAGGAAATTTGCCGTCTGAGTCGCCTCATATGTATGTATACCCCGGTGAAACAGGAAGCCATGCATGGCCACTTAAAAGTTCCTAAAGCCTCAGGTGTAGGTAAATTAATGAAATATAAATGGGAACAGGTACATTTTGTTCATAAGAATTTCTATGTATGCCTATTATTGGGACATCCATCCATTTTTCCGTACCACTTATCTTACACAGGGAGCCTGGGGCTTATCCCAGTTGATTCAGGGCACCCTGTGTGGTGTGCCAAACCATCACAGGGCACAATCACACACCTAATGGACAATTTGGAAATGCCAATTAGCCTACAACGCATGTCTTTGGAATGGGGGAGGAAATCCCAGAGGCACTGGGAGAACATGCAAACTCCACACACACAGGGCAGAGACAGGATTCAAACCCCTAACCCCAGAGGTGCTGTAATAGAATGTAATATAATATAATTTAGTTACTATTGTTTACTGTAGTAAATAGATGATTTTAAGTATGATATCATAACAGTATGATCTGGTTTCTTGTGTGTGTGTGCGTGTGTGTGTGTGTGTGTGTGTGTGTGTATTTTAATTTAATGCCACAAGAGCAAGAGGTAATGAACATAGTCATACTATTTACAACATTAATGCTGCCAGACAATTTATTTTACACAAAATTTAGTTTTCAGTGTTTTCGTTTATTTATTTATTTTTGTTTGTTCCAGAAGATTTATATATAATTCAAAGTCATTTAAAAAAATGTAGAAGATTTGGTTTACAAAGACCCCATTTCTTCTTGTGTCATAAAATAAATAACTGCATAATGTTTTGTTTACGTTCCAAAATGTCATTTTGAAAATAAAAAACACATCAAATACACAAATTTCTATCACAAATCCCAGTTTTCTATTAATATAAATCTCTAAATCCTTCCAAAATAATCTTGAGTAAATACAGTGATAAAACAAATGCATAACTGTTTTTTTCTGTTCCAGACAAAAATTTATTTTGTATTTTCCACACGTTTGCCCAGTATATGTTACCAAATAAAGAAGACCAAAAAAAAAAAAAAAAGCAGCTTGCTGCAGGAAATCTTCTTGTGTTTGGGTGAACAATGAGGAATTCAGTTCAGTGACGTCACGAGGATGAACCACTCTTCCATAACCTTCCATAAAAATGACAGACAGCTTGAACAGCTCTGCGGCAGCCAATAGGAGTGTTAGGGGCGGGGCTTGTGTCCTTGGAAAGCCCTGACGCTGGGACTCTCTGATTGGCTGTTCTGCTCGACGTCGACGTCGGCTTTGGCTTGTTCTAGCGCTCTGTTTGCGGCGAACGTAAAACAAACGCGAAAGAAAAAACAGAAAGAGCGACTTTTTTGTGTTTGGTGTGGTTTTTTTCTTTCTTCATTTGTTCTGTTATATCGATAAGGCAGTGATATTCTTGAGGAACATGGCGGACACGGTGTGTTAAGACTCCACACACGGCCCTGGGCTGAGGCGTGATGTTTTCAGAGAGTTGCTGGGAAGAGCACGCGCAGCAGGAGTGGAACGGGATCAAGAGCGCGAGCTGCTGCTGCTGCTGCTGAACGCTGCTCGGTGGCACGATGGCTGGAATGTGTAACGGCGCCACATCTGGGCCGGGTGACATCATCCAGCTGAACGTCGGCGGAACACGGTAAAGCCTGAACCACAAGGCTTCAACAAATCGCGTATTATTTAAACGTGTTAAACGGAAACTATGCATTGGTTGCAAGTTTGTAACATTTCTGCAGGCCTGAATCCTCTTACAGAACTTCTACATGAAACTCTAGTAACACTTCAGATCACATGTTTCCTTCCTCAGCTTTATGGAGCATGGTCTTGTGTACAGTTTTTAGCAGAGGTGGTTGATATGAACAAAATACACCCTACTCATCACTATGCACACTGGCATTACATTAAGAGCCAGGGGGTGTAAACTTTTGAGCAGGATGATCAGGGTAAATTGTTATTATTTTGTTTAAAGATCTTATATTTTTCATTTGGTACCGCCCTTCCGAAGCTACATAAAATATTTACATGTTTCCCAGGAGAAAAAATAATAACAATTTACACCATTCTGTTCAAAAGTTTACACCCCCCTGGCTCGTAATGTATCGTGTTGCCTTCCTGAGCATCAGTGAATGTTTGCACTTTTTGTAATAGTTGTGTTTGAGTCCCTTGGTTGTCCTAACTGTCAAAAGATGGATCTCAAAATCATATAGCTGCTGTTGGGAAGGGGTCAAATATGCAGAAGGTGCTAGAAAAGCAGAGAATGTGCAGGACCTGGAGGATTTTTCTGAAGAACAGTGGGCAGTTTAACTGCTCAGGACAAACAAGGGACTCATGAACAACTATCACAAAACATAAAAACAGTCGTTGATCATCCAGGTAACAACAAAGTATTAAGAATCAAACGTATATATATAATACAACACATTGTACATACAAGATGTGAATTACTAAAACATACAATGTACAATATCATGTTGCACCACAAGAGTGCAACATGCTGAATAATAGTGCTTGGACCCCGATGATTGCCACTTGCAGTTACATTTTATTTAGTGTAGTCATGTGAATGTATTAATTTGCTGCATACTTCAATTCAAGGCAAGCTATAGGTCCTGGGATTTGAACTTGCTGTTTTCTGGCCAATACCACACATTAAAATCATTCTCATGGTGTTAAAATGTTTGTTTTTGCATTGAAAACCAACATACAGAATTCCTTATGCACCGATGTGTAAATAGCCATCAGATTACAGCCTTTAAGATTCTGAAGCTTGTTGTACAACGACAATGTACAACGATAATGTACAACGACATTAGACGCTCTGCCCTTGTCTCATGGTGGAGTGTCTAATGCTGACCTAGAGTTTCAGAAGACAAATACTTCTCTCTTTTGTCTTCAGAAAGGTGGCAGATGGAGATGTCTAGTGTTTCATATAAACTGTATGTATGGAACTGTACCGCTTCATGTCTACCTGCTCCAACATACCTGATTCAACTACGGAAGGCCCTTATAGTTATAGTTCTCTGACTGGATTATATCAGGGAGATACATGAATGGAACCCAACATTGCTGTATTTTCATTCAAGCAGAATGTAGAGAGGGAATGAGCAAATAATGCAAACACTGCATTTGATAATGAATTTACTTCTGATGTCTGTTGTATATGAAGTTATTACTTGCTTGTGTACTCATGACATTGTGATCAGATCAGAACATTGCCGATATAGACAAAGACGTACGCATATTTTGGTCCATGTTTTACTGTCTAACCTTGGTGACTTAATGTTAGTTGTTGAAATTATTACTGTGACTAGAGGCAGGGTTGGATTTAGTAGTATTACATGCATCAGGTTTTAGTGAAACAGGGATAATTGACACTCGGAACTTGGCTAAAAGTAGTTTTCCATTTGGCGATTGTATAAAAAGTGTTCCCAATCACTCTCCTGAGACTGCATGAAAAGATGATAAATCATTTCTGTCTTTTTTTTTTTTTTTTCCCAGATTTAGCACCTCAAGACAGACTCTTATGTGGATTCCAGACTCTTTCTTCTCAAGGTAAGACTGAAACAATATTTGTTGCCAAATAAATCATTTTGGTTAGATCTGATAACTTCTTTTGTTTCTGTAAGGATAATTTTCACAGTAACTAGAACATGATCGTGGTGCTATGGTCTTGATCAAACCTTATGTGTCTGTTTTAGTTTACTCAGTGGGAGAATATCAACACTAAGGGATGAAACTGGAGCTGTAAGTATATAGTTTTTTTATACTGTGAGAAAGAATTAGGTATGTGTCTTGTGTTTGTCATGAACACACTGCTGACACCTTCCAACAAATGTATGTGCAATAAATACCACAGTCACACAGCCATCTTTCCCCTTTATTCTGTGGCTATATTCTGAACCATGTGCTGTTCACTGGACTTTGCTGGACTTTGTGAACTTGCAACACTGGGGTGGAAGTCCATTCACCCCTCAATCTACCAGTGGGGGCAAATTCTCCTGGGATTTGGCTTTTGACTAACAATTGTGTACGCAGTGTATAATGCCCTTAGAGACATTGCTTATTATGCTGCTGATAATTTTGAGACAAGTTCAACCACCTCACACACATTGTGGTACTCACTTGAAACTCACATGGTGAAAAGCACTTATGGTGCTTATGGTGAACTCTAAAAAGAGTTAACAGTGAAGCTGTGAAGCTAGAGTTACTGAGAATACTAGCCACCTTGTGTGTGGCAGACATTTTTATACTTGTCAGTCAGATTCAGTCAGGTCACTAAGTGTGGTACTGGCTCCTTTAAGGCTGCTAGGATTGTTGATGGCAGCTGCAGCAGTACTCCCCCCTGGGCATGCTGGAACTATTAACCATTCAGGAGTATGAACCATTTTGAAACAACTATGAACCACTCACAAACCGACACCTGTCTTTGTCTCAGCAAGAGAGGAGTGAGTCACCACGGACACTACTGTCACATGGAACTGGCTGGGCCACAGGAGCGCAGGGGGCATGTAGCCCAACGGTGTAAGACCAGAATACATCCGCCAGCTGGAATCGAGGGCAGTCTATCTGGCCTTCAAGTTCTTCTTACTAATTTTTCCTCAGGGACTTCTCTATAGTAACAAGTCCCCATCTACACTAAAGATGCATGTGGTGGCCATTTGAAAACACCATAGCACCGTGGATGGCGTCTCTCTGGAGGCGCCTAGACATGCAATCTTTCTGAAAGGCTGGAGGTGCCTCCATCACCCACAATCACCTAAGAGCTCTGCTTAAGAGAACACTTGTGCTGGAGTCCCTTAAGGCTGCTTCCTTACGACTCTTTGTAAGATGCCAGACTGAAATGGAGAACTGTATGCTATGGCGATAACATTTGCTTTGCATACGTTTGTGGTGAGATGACCCTGGCATGGTCGAGGTCATATCACTCTATTTATTACTCCGTTGATTGACCTTGCAGTATTCCTTGTAAGTGAGCCTGTAATGCTCCTTGTTGTGCCTTGTAAGTGCCCTGTGGTACTATTTAGCCCGAACAATGGCCATCCAATTCTCCTGCACTGACATAGTTTCAGTAACTGCTTTATCCAAATCAAATGTAAACAGAGGCTAGCCCACTGGCTGGTGGATGTCGTCATCATGATGGTTGGATACCCAGCCCAGTGTTCCAGCACTGATCCGACAAGAACTTGACAATACGATTCCATGGAACGATGGCTGTATGAAAGTGGTATTTAAACTATGTCAAAACTATGTCACTTTGTGTCTTTGTTGCAAACTCTCAGAGAAGGAGAAAGAAGGCATTCAGGTGATTCTCACCACCCCTTCACAGATCCACAGTTACATGTAAAACTACACTTTACTGAATAATAGCTCAATATTTCAGCCAGGAGCCTTAAGATAGCAGCACACTCACAGTGGTCAGTTACTATTCAAACACGGTGAAAGTTCTTTCTAACTGTCCCAGAGCACAGAAGTGAAAATCTCATTGGATTAGTACAGATGCTATTTTGCATGTTATACTTATGAAACCAGTGAATGAAATAAATAAACGCTCTACATGAGAGCAATGAAGAGTGTAAAATGAAAAGCAGAGTCTTTTCCCTGGAACCTTCTTGGTGAGCCAACCTGACAACCCTGAACTCGTAGGCAAGTCGCTGCCCAATCTGTATTTTCTTCCTAATTTGTACCATGCATGTGCTTTTCACGCAACTGTACACTACATCACATTTTCCAGCACGTTATGTAAGTTTCCATACCCCACATGTAACCACTTTAAAGCAGTGGAGGATGATGAAACTTCCATATTTGTGTGCGATCAACACTTTGTCTTTTTTGTGGTTTTTGGCTAAAATTTAATACAGTTTAGTACTAAAGTTGAAAATACTACAATTTAATACAGCTGTCATGATTACAGTATGCATGCTTGATTGTGCAGTCAAACTGAAAGCCTATATCTTTTGCACTATAGATATTTATTGACAGGGACCCAACCGCATTTGTGCCCATTTTAAACTTCCTTCGTACTAAAGAGTTAGACTTAAGGTAAGTTATGATCTCTTGAGTTTTAGCCTGGTATTAGAATGGAGATTGGTGAACGTATTGGTTGTGTAATTCTTTCCGCATTAACTTTGACATCACTGTTTTAGAGGGGTCAGCATAAGCATTCTGCGCCATGAAGCTGAGTTTTATGGGATTACACCTTTAGGTATAACTTACTTAGACATTTCTTAAATGACACAAATATAAATTAATTTAATCTGGATATAATTGCATTATGATATTGCATAACATTTGCTGTTTTTTTCCCCCTCTTTTGTGCTGATTTTCCTGCTGTTGTGGTTAGTTCGACGTTTGCTGCTGTGTGAGGAGCTAGAGAGATCATCATGCGGAAGTGTGCTTTTTCATGGCTACCTCCCACCACCAGGTAGCTATTTCTTAATTATTTAGATAAGTTATTAATGATTACATATTGGATTTTGTCAAAACAACAGGTGTTGATTCAGGTGCTGATTTTGTAAGGCTGGATATTGCCTTTTAAACAACTGATTGATTCAAAGAGGAAAGGATGCAGTAAAGCCAAAAAATTTTTTTCTTGTCAATGACAGCAGTGATTGGACTTTTGCTTGCGTTGGTTTTTTTTCTAGCTATCCCAGCTCGCAAAGCTGCCAGTGGGCAGAGTGCAACTGCTGGAGTCCAGGAGGAGTACCCATGCCCCAGTGGAGCGGAGGGGGGCTTCTCTCGCTCATGCTCACACACCGCTTTGCCTGGGCCTAACGGAATGGAGGGGGCCACGAGACTTTGTGAGTACACTCTGTGTAAACAACTCGTCTTTTAATCCTGCAGGTGTTACATTTTACATTTAAACTTGTGTCTCATTTTCGTAAATCAACCCAGTCACACAGTGTTAAATATTAATTCACTGTTATCAAAACTGGGTTCAGGGTTGCCAGTTTTCTGAATCTTTCCTGTGTAAGATACATGGCACAGTAAAGTCATTTAACTAGCAAAATAAGCACTAGCATTTTCTTAACTCTTTTAAAATGAATTCTTTCTGCTGGCCAACCATCTCACTGAGTTCTTAATTGTTCAAATCAAAAGCTGTTAAGTAAATTAATCTACTTTTATGTGTCTAGCGAAATAGGTTCCCATTTGAACATATTTAGTAACAGCCCTTGACTAAAATTACCATCATAACGCATAACTGCCAGGATATACAGTTACCGTAATGTGAAAAGGAAAGTACACCCTCCTTCAGTTCTGTTTTTATTTATCAGGGCCTTAATAACAATTAAGCGGTCCTCACTGACTTCTATAAACAAATATATAACCTCAGATGACAACAAAAATACACAATAGATTTCAATATGTAGTTGTTTTTTCCCAAAAAAAGTAAACCAGCTTTCATAAACCAGGTGGGAAAATTTATGTACACCCTATAATTCAGTAACGTAGAACCACCTTTAACAGCAATAACTTTTAATGAAGTAAACATTTTCTGTAGGAGTACACAGGCAATAAAACCAGGTTACTTAAAAGTTAAGGCATCATTACCTAGCATTACTGAATGAATACTATGAAACAGCAAAAAGGAATGAAAACATACTGGATTATTGTGATTGTGCCTGATTGCGGATATCAGCAGGACAAGAAATCACATCTGTAAACATGTGGCACCAAAAAAATTCAGGGGCTAATGATCATGGAATAGTGAAAAGAGAGGGCATTAATGTAGTTGTCCAGGAGTTGTCTCTCAGCATGACTTAACAAGAGTTAAGAGTTAAATGGATTTCATCATTGAATTCCCTGCATTTCCATCAAATTCCATTAACCATAAGCCAAAAGTGCTGGAGGTCCGTTCCGGTGCACTTCTACCAATTTTACCCCTGGATGGAGTTAGTCTAACAATCCCTTTTTTATAGTTAATATTCTTTTGTAAATATTGTAAATAACTACTATATTTGTACAGTGTTAAATGTTAAGCTGGTTTGCAATGTATTAATTATCAAAAATCAAGCTGCCGTAAACGTTTCTTTATGAATGTGTGATGTTGATCTAAATCTGTTCCTGCATCAGCTAGACATTGTGACACTCCATTTGAAAATCCTACAGAATTCAGGGTCATGCTTAATCTGGAGTTAAAATGGCTCATAAAACACTAACAAGCCTTTTGATTTAAGCCTAAAATATAGAGAACCATAATATTCACGGCATCTGTCTAGTGGTGTGGAGAGAATCACTCTCCAACTGAGTTTAATGTCTTCATCTATTGCCTTAAGCAGAAAGAGAGAAAAGCATAATAGAAGAGATCACTTATTGGTCAAGAACACACCTCTGCTTTTCGAAATAAAACTGAAATGAGACAGAACTATTATTGAATCAGAATGGTACAGTAAAATATGACTAAAAGAAGTCAAGATTCCAGTCTCATCTGTGGATGTATAGGCTTTTGGCTTGGTTGGATTTGGCACTACAACATTATGAACTAAATTATAAACCAAATTTTGAACTAAATTTCAGCTGGATCGGCAGTTGATCCCAGGAAGGTGCTCATCGTTGCTGGTCATCATAACTGGATAGTAGCTGCCTATGCTCATTTCGTCATTTGCTACAGGTAAAGCTTGTCAAACTTATAAAGTTGACTCAAAGACAAGACATGTAGACTTACCTTCTCAGTTCCTTCTGACTGCTGCACAGGATAAAGGAATCTTCAGGATGGCAGCAGGTCTTCTCAAGTCCTTACCTAGACTGGGCCATTGAGCGTGTCGCGCTAAATGCGAAAGTAGTAGGTGGTCCCCATGGTGACAAAGACAAGATGGTTGCGGTGTCATCGGAGAGCAGGATCATCTTGTGGAGTATCCAGGATGGGGGAAGTGGCAATGAGATAGGTGAGAGCAAGGGGGTATAAACAGAAAAGGAAGAATGGCAAAAACATGTTTTTACCTCAAAAATGATTCAAATAACAATACAGCTTTTCTGATAAATGTTATCTGTAACTCTGAAGGTGTGTTCAGTCTTGGCGTGCCTGTTGATTCTCTTTTCTTCATTGGGAGTCAGCTGGTTGCCACCAGTCACACTGGGAAGGTTGGTGTTTGGAACGCAGTGACGCAGCACTGGCAAGTAAGAGCATTCATTTAAAAACTAGCATCTAATCATAATTTAAAAAGCTTTGTTCTTTAGTTTGCGCCAAATGCTTAAGGTAGTGTTTGAGGCAATAACACTTCACCTAAGAGTTACTCTCTCAAGCCAGACTTTTAGCTTCACCAGAGAGTCTGGTAGGTTTCATGAATGAACATGGTCAAGAACTGACCACTGAAAAGTGACACTAAAAGAGTATGCACATGGAACCAATCAGATTAGAACCTTCTAGATCCTGAAGGTTGTGGCCAGAAAAGTGCACATAACTGTGCAAATTAAACATTTGTTAATCATAAAAACTAAATGGTAGAACTATTAATCTTTGAGATAACTGTCTTCTGTTGTGAAATCTATGTAATTTATTTATCAATCTATTAACTTCTCATCTATTTAAGATCTATTTTTTGGATAAAATAGCCAGAATACAATGAGCCTTTTGCAGTCCAGGTTACTGAAACATATGACAGCTTATTATATTTTATTGCAAACGTTCATGTGTTCTCATGTCAAGCTGTTGTCACCAGATAACACACTGCCTTTGTTGTGTAGGTGCAGGATGTTGTGCCCATCACCAGCTGTGACACTGCCGGATCCTTTCTTCTTCTTGGATGCAATAATGGCTCCATTTACTACATTGGTAAGCCACTGACAGATGAGCTGAGTTAACAACTGCACTCAGCTACACTGATGTGATGGTGTATGTGAAATGTATACGTTTTTTTCCCCCCAATATTGTATTGTAATTACTGTATTGTCGATGCATATACTGTACGACAGAATGTTGATTTAAAAAGAAATCAGCCTACATTGGACACTGTAGAGAATGAAACCTTATAATGCGAGTCTTTGTCTTGGTCTTTAAAATATATAAAGTGGAAGCTAATGCTGCATCCTAATTAGCCTACTACAATTCCATCCTAAATAGTATCCGAGATTAGAATTAGTGTGTCCCAAATTGTAGTATGTTGAAATGAGTATCCCAAAGTTATCCAGATAGTCTACTATTTCCGATAGCTTTTCGAAAATGTGGATCCATGGACACTTTTTCAGCTAATATTGCCCACAACTCCTTGCATGAGGGAGGAGGAGTTTTGTGATGGTTTGCCTCGCCAAATTCAAGCTGCAGATATGGCGGACGAGTGTAATGTCGGTCATGCGTCTTCAGTATTTAAGTGTAAAAAATTAAATGTTAAGCACTAACCAAAGTTTATTTTTTAATTGTCACATAAGATTAATGGTTGAATGTTATGTAAAAAGGTTTATCTTGTAGGGTCAGATGAAGAGACCGAGCAATGTTCTCTTCCGTTATGCGATATGTTACTATGTTCCAGTACTTGCATACTCTTTTTGCTACACACTCAAAATTATGTACTTTTTCTTCTCTTTTAGTGCATAGTATAAGTAGGTGAATTGGGATGCAGCATAAGACTCGTGCCTCCAGTGGAGAGGAATCGTTTACTTACTTACTGAATATGCAAATTGATTCCTGTTTTTGGAGCTTTGTTACATGTTAAAAACCTGTTACCTGATACTGTCGCCCTCAGCACAGCACTGTGATTAATATTGTTTATTGTAGCAAAATCTTGAAGGCATGTAAATAATATTCTACAAGAAAAGTGATATAAATCCCCGTCTACTTTACGAGCGAGTATGTATGGGCATCTAGGCAAGAATAATACTATAAAAACAAACAGCATGAAGCAACTCCCATGGGCCATACACTTTAATTACAAAACACATTTTATATAAAAAGAGGAACTAATTCAATTGTAAACTATTAAGACAGTAATTGTAGAATAAACATTACATAGATTAAAAAGAATAAAAGGGGACATTTTTTTTTTTTTTTTAATTGAAATTTTTCAGACATGCAGAAGTTCCCACTGAGAATGAAGGACAATGACCTCCTGGTGACTGAGCTCTACCATGACCCCTCAAATGATGCCATCACAGCCCTCAGTGTCTACTTAACACCCAAAACCAGTAGGTGACCTGCATTAACCTGAGAATAAACACATCAGCCCTTATACTGTTCTTCACAACACACTCTCACTGTTTCTAGACAGTTTAAATAACCAGTTAAATCTTATTTGTATGTTGAATATTGAGATAGAGCAACTGAAGGTGGGTTATTTAATTTTAGTTAATTTTTTCGTAGGTGTGAGCGGAAACTGGATTGAGATTGCGTATGGCACTAGTTCAGGTGCGGTGCGTGTGATAGTGCAGCATCCAGAGACGGTTGGATCCGGGCCTCAACTGTTTCAGACGTTCACAGTGCACCGCAGCCCTGTCACTAAGATCATGCTGTCTGAGAAACACCTTGTGTCAGGTAACATTGCTCTGCCGAGCAGTTACATACAAGTGAATGATCCTAAAGGCACACTTATTTGTTTTTTTTAATGAAAAATATCTTTCTCTTGTTGACACTTGGGTGTCTATGGATAAGTGTGAATGAAACAGCTTTAACAAAACGTAGTTTGGCCGTTTCCTGATTGAAGGGTTCCAGAAGATTGTGAATGGGAAAAGAAATGATTCTGTGATTTTGTGTTGCAGTGTGTGCAGACAATAACCACGTAAGGACGTGGACAGTGACCCGCTTTAGAGGAATGATCTCCACTCAGCCAGGATCCACGCCACTGGCTTCCTTCAAGATCATCTCGCTGGAGGAGACGGAGAGCCACAGCAGCTACTCCTCTGGCAATGATATAGGTGAGTGGCAGGAGGAAATGACCATCCTTAAAGGACCTTGTCTTCATGAAAACCAGAGCAGACCTAGCGTACATGTAGACGTAGCCTTGGTGTGTTTGTGCAAGTGGTACACAAATGAACTCACTGATTATTTCCATACAGGTCCATTTGGAGAGAGAGATGACCAGCAAGTATTCATTCAGAAAGTCATTCCTATAACCAACAAACTATTTGTGCGTCTCTCGTCCACTGGAAAGAGGTATGTGCAGACAAAAACCTGCAGATGCATATGGAATGTAAATAAGGAAGTAACTCATGTAAATAAGGATCCTAGTGTCCAGAAGCTCATTTCCACACAACTGAAACAGATTCAACATTTGTGCTTAAATCACTGCTCAGCTTTATGAATTACACACATTCATTCATTCATTCATTCATTCATAAGTCATACTGGGTGCTCAAATCTCTGCTCAACATTATGCGACATTGATGAATGAGGGCTGAGGTAACTACATGCTCACTGTGTCTCCTAATAATTAATTTATTCAACCAAAGGATCTGTGAGGTGCAGGCAGTGGACGGCACCACCATCACGTGTTTCACAGTGCGCGAGTGTGAGGGCTCCAGTCGTATGGGCTCCCGGCCACGTCGTTACCTCTTCACTGGCCATGCAAACGGCAGCATCCAGATGTGGGATCTAACCACGGCCATGGACACAGCGAACAAGAGCGATAGCAAAAGCAAACGTGATGCTGGTGCGACACAATTCAAATATTAATTCATTTGCTCTACTTAGTTGCCTTAACACCAAATTGAATTACTATGTTGTGTTTTTTTTTTTTTTTTTTTTTTTTCCGTCAAGAAGTGGGGGGGCCCACAGAGGAGGAGCTTCTAAAGTTGCTTGATCAATGTGATCTGAGTACATCACGCTGTGCGACACCCAACATTAGTCCCGCCCCTTCAGTACTGCACCACAGCCGACTCCGAGAGTCCTGCTCCAGGTCAGACTCACCGCCACACTGTAAACCAGCCCTACAGTTCAGTCAGATGTCTTAGAGCAGGGAAATACTAATGGAGACCTGTTTCAAAACTCTTCACACAATTGAGACTGTTGAAATTACCTGCAAGTGTATATACAACAGTGTGAGTACAAAAGGCTATTTAAAATATGGTATATGGTTCTAATAGACAAGCAGAATAATATGCAAATGAGAACAAGCAGTGTGTATTGGATGCAGCTTTTCACCAGAGCTGATGATGCATGAGGAAAGGGTTTAAACATTAGACTCATAAATAACTGATTCATACGTCTGCTTTGAGTAGACTTGCCTGAGGAGCACTTAAGTCTATAGTTAGTTCTGAGTTCTGAATACCCACATGCATTTAACCCTAAAGTAATAACACTAGTAATGATTAACAATAGATTAAAATAGATTAAAATAACATAATACACCTGACTTGACACATAAAAATGGTGAAACAGTCAGAAACTGTGCAGAAAAGTCTGTGGAGGTAAAAAAAAAAAAAAAAAACCTCACTAAAATCCCTTGAGATTTTTCTCTAAGGTAACATTCTTTCCTTCAGTCTCCAGCTGCAGGCCCAAGAACTCTTGGCAGAGACTGCCACCTATGGCGCTGTACGTCCATATCGAGAGAGCCCACTGCTGGCACGTGCCCGTCGCACAGAGAGCTTCAGCAGCTATCCAGACTTCCACACCCTCAACTTGGCCAAAGTCCTGAGGGAACACGGCGGGCATTGCAGCGGCACTGACGACGACAGCAATGGTGACACTGGAGACAAGAGGAGCTCAGAGAGTCCAGTGAGCACTGCAGACAGCCCCCGAGACCCTCGCTGCAGGGCACACTCCTCTGATGAAGGTACCTCTGAGTGCAGAACGGAGGGTAGGAGGAGAGGAGCGCTCGATGGGAACTTCCTGGGCCGGAAGAAGGCACCTCCGGTCCCGCAGCTGAGCTCTGTGTCTGTGGGGAGTGAGGCAGGAGGCAGTGACTCATCCAGCACAGCCTCGCCCTCTCCAACTAAAGCGTCCACTTCCCCACGGCACCGCAGGGGACTAGACATGAGTGAGTGACGCTCTGAAAGCTAAAACAGCATATATTTCCTGAAGCAGTATTACCATATCCATAAGCATAAACATATCCCTGAAGGAGTGTCTGGTGAGAAAACTATAGATAGGGGTGTATAAAGCAGCAAGTTACTAAATGAATATTTAATATATACTACAAATATCTTACCCAGTTCTGAAGCACTTTAGTTTCAGTTAATATTCTAATCCCTGTAAAGGTTAAATGCTACAGGTCAGAACAGAAACGACTGGAGGCAAAAGTAACGTGTCACTACAGTGAACTAACTTCTTTTCTGTAAAGCAGTCGCACTTTATTTTGCTTGTTTCACATTTCAAGAAGGGAATAATCTCAGACTTTCGCAGATGCCTTTTTCATTTGAAATGTTATATTGTGAGCTTATTATTTTTTTTGATTTTTGGTCATTTTTGGGTGGATAGTTCACAAAGAGGGATCATGTTCAGTGAAACAGGTTCATTTAGTACCAAACCCTGTTTTACAATGTTTTACTTTTATAGACGTGTAGGCACATTATTAGATCATGCAAGCACAAAGCAAGTCAGTTCAGTTCAGTTTAAGTCAGAAAACTAGGCTGGTGCAGAAATACTGCTGGTAAGCTGCCAGGTTAGGGATATAGAGCTCTAAGGGGTTGGGTATATTATTATATGCTTAATATTATATGCTTAGTATTAATTCTGCTACAACATATTTACTCATGAGGTTTATTTTTTACTCTGGTTTGTGGATAAAAACATTTCCTCAGCCAGTTTTACAGACGGTCTAAAGACGTGCTTCGTCTCTTTTATGCAATTGGTACTCATTAAATCGGAATCTGTTAAAGTATATATGTATGAATAACATTATATGCCTATCTTGTTAAAAAGAAAAAGAATATATATTACAAAATATAAACCTAATTTTTGTATTTGCACTTACTGTAATACAGCTGTGATTGATGAAGTATGCTCTCTCTCGCTCTCTCTCATTTTATTTATATATATATATATATATATATATATATATATATATATATATATATATATATATATATATATATATATATATATATATATACACACACACTATATGGCCAAAGGTTTGTGGACACCTGACCATCACATCCCCTGGGTTCTTCCCCAAACTGTTGCCGCAAAGTTGGAAAAACACAACGGTCTAGAATGTCTTTGTATGAGGTAGCATTACGATTTCCCTTCACTGGAACTCTGGAGCCTAACCCAGCCGTGTTCCAGCATGAAAATGCCCCTGTGTACAAAGCGAGATCCATGAAGATATAACTTTCCCAGGGGTGGAGTGGGAGAACTCGAGTGTCCTGCACAGAACCCTGACCTCAACCCCAATGAACACCTTTGGGATGAACTGGAATGCAGACTGCGCCCCAGGCCTCCTCGCCCAACATCACTGTCTGATCTCACTAATGCGATTCTGGCTGAATGAGCACAAATCCCCACAGCCACGCTTCAAAATCTAGTGAGAGTGGATGATGTTATAAAAGCAAAAGGGGACTAAATCTGGAATGGGATGTTCAACAACATATGGGTGTGATGGACAGGTGTCCACAAAGTTTTGGCCGTATAGTGTAATACACACAGAGTATATAGCTATTCATTAACAACTGTTAAGCTAATTATACTTACTGAAAGAAAGCGCTGTCACTTTCTTCTTAGGCATTACCCGGCTATGTTTACAGCTTTAACTCTAAGAGTGAAATGTACAGGATATAGCTATTGACGTAGCACATGATGAAAATACTTTTAATCAGAAGCCATTATGCACAGGTTCATATTATTAAGGTATTTTACATGTATGCATTTAAAATATAAAGAAGGTTTATTAAAAATATTTAATGCCCACTGGACCTATGAAAGAAATGTTGGTGTATACGCATAACAATCCATTAAGGCTAGGTTATTTGTGTTTAAATGAATCGTTAGTTATTTACAGGCAGGTAGCACATGGTGAATGTGTTTATTGCCATTTGAATTATGGAATTAATCAGATTCTGTCCGATTCTTGGTGTTAGCTTTTTTTTTTTTAATGTACATTCAAACTTATTTGTTTGTACTGCATTGCCCGAACACTAAGCTTTAAACTGTCAAGATTAATACAGCATCATGTTGAGTCTTTGATTTCAAGCAGTTGCTGCTGCTGCTCTCATGTTATGATCACAGTAACATACTTTACGTGGACATAAGCTTGATGTAGTTACTAAAGAGTGAATGGCAATAGAATAATTGATTGAAGTGTTTTTTCTTCTTTATGTATAACAACATTTTTCTGGGATTGGAAAATGTACATCATGACTATCTATTAACCTCTTATACTGACTGACAAATTATATACCCTTTTGTCATTGTTTAAATTTACTAATTCTATTAAAGTATAAAAGCTTATGGTTGCTATAACAAAGGCTGTTCAAAGCTATTGGTATATCCAAGTTACATTCTGCACTCCAGTGAACGCTGAGTTAATTAAACTATTATTAAAACAAGGCCAGCGAGCGAGGCATGGCTGCGTGAAACGGGAAATATATTTTAGTCAAAGGAGTCAAGTAAAGTGTAATACTAATTAAGGTACAAGACTGACATGAAATCGGTACATATCTTTGTACTTTGTCTGATAATAAAGAAATAACAATATAAGAATGCATTCAGAGTCATGATTTTAATACAGCAAGTTTACCAACACAGCTAGCATGTAAATGCTTCCTTCACTACCTGGCATAAAAAAAGTTTATAAATGAACCTGAAAGGATGTTAAAGTAAATTCTTACTTGTACAAAAAATATATAAATTACTCAATAAATAATACTGATAATCTCTTTACAAATCTCATAAAAGAGCAAACAAAAGTATTTGATAATTGCTTTTACAGGAGCATTGAACAGGATGTTACTCTGAGGATCACCATATTGCTATAATGTATAGGTTTAAAACAACCCCTATGACAACACATGCATCTAAAATCCACATGGAATATTATAAAGACAGCAGACTTTAACATACAGTAAAATACTTACTGTTTGGTTGGCATTGTCACAATTATTTCTGCTATCTTGCTCTATCTATTAGGCACAGCATCACACTAGCTATATTTCCATTACTAGCATCCTATAAATACACATATACAGTATCAGAAATGACTTCTGCGATACACACATTCTGCTTGAAGAAGACAAGCAACGTGTGATGCATTGTGATAATCCTGCCTAGCCAAAAGTTTATTAATGATTGCATGTATATATCTGTCTCTAAACTTCTGAGTGAGATTAAGCAGGGTTCACAAAGCACTACAGCCTTCGGAAAAAGAATAAGCAAAAAGGCAATGTGTGATATGTTGCGCTTAAACATTAAAAAAAAATAGTTAATTAAAATTAAAATAGTTAATTAGTTAATAGTTGATTTCTTGCAGGTTTATGAGAACGTTTAAGAGAAAATTCTATTAATTATTAAAAAATGCTTCCTCCATTTGTTTGAGTGGATATTTTGGAATAATTTAATCACATTAAGTAATTTAATAAAAACGAAATTATTATTTCCCATTCTCTTGAATTCTGTAGCCGTCTTCCAGGCTTAAAGACAAATTAGCCAAAATAATGTTTAAATCCAGATTACTCTTGGATGTACAGGGAAGTAACATTTCCCATTATGAAATGAAAAAAATGAAGGACAGACACTTTGTGGTGAGATGGAAGGCCCTGCTGGAGGAGTTAAGTTTGTATTATATGACTCTTGTTGTTGGATTTATCAGGTCTGTGAGCAAAGTCACTCCGTTTTGTATTTAATAAAAACTACTAAAGACAGAAAGACAGGAAACAGTTATGTTACTTTTATATGTACCGGTTTCTGTGCCATACTGAGGTTTATCCTCTTACGGTAATGGAAACAGAGCATTTAAAAATAATAAGTTAATGTTTCCTCATTAGGAAGCAAGAATGGAAACAATGCGTCTTAAGATGCACACAGTTATACTTAAAGAGGTAGTTGCCATATACACTGAAGGCGTATTCTCTAATGCATCTCTAATTCTTAAAGGTGCAATATGAGCTTGTACATTTCTTGCATGAAATTGGAAATTTCATGAACTTGCAACAAACTTTAATGGTTAAGCTATGTGTATAGCGTGTAGAGGCCAAGCTCAGCATGGTAAAGGTTCAATCTCCCAAACACCAGCAGAATAATTCACCTTTTTCCTGATAATAATGTCAAATCTATAACTCACCATGCTTGTTTTGTGTTTAAAGCTATTAAGATGCTGTCATGGCCCACTGTAATCATTCAGAGTTGAAAGTGGATTTGGGCTTTGGGGATATGTGTGTGTGTGTGTGTTTGTGTGTATGTATAGGAATGACAGGGCGAGACAAAGAAAGCTCTACAGGTGTGTATCTGTAAACACTGCGTGCTCTTTCTTCACCGAGCTGAAGCCCTTAAGAGAGTCTGCAAAGTCGTCGTCTCCAACATACTGCAAAAAAGAAGACACGCATTTCACAATGTTATGAAGACCATGATGTAATACACACTAAAGACCAACAGTCCACTCTGTCTAACACCTGTGCATCACATCAACACACACACATACACACACACACACACACACACACACACATGCAACTCACCATGCCACTATCAGTGCCCTGCAGCTCTGTGTCCCACGTCAGACCTGCCAGAGATTTCTTATCCTGTGTGTCAATCAGCTGACTAACGCTGCGGTGCAGGGAATTCTGGGAGTAGCCGTGGCTAAGCTGGCTCTGACTGGCGACACGCAGCGTGGATATGGTGCTCTGGTAGCCACGATTGTTGACGCCGAGCTTCGTATCACTCATACCCTGAAAAATACACACAAAAACTGGTGGAACAAATTTCTTCCAACTTACATGATGCAAAGCACAACTAACAAATTCACCACGTTACAACCATGCAAAAGTGAGCAGATTAGAACAGAGAGTCAGCAACATAAAGGGACAAAGAATTAAATGAGATAGCAGTATTAACTGTAGATCGAAGTAGCACAAGGTTTTGGTCCATCTGTGGGAAAAGATGCTGCTTTTTGTCTGAACTGTCAACAAGCCATTGTGCTATAAACAGCCAGGAATCTGCCTTCTGATTGTAATTTTTGTGTTTACAAAACCGTCTGTGCTGCTTAATTTGCAATCAAGGGCAGTTGTTCAATCAAGCCGAAACCACACATGACATAAAGGACAGTTTGAGTGCCAAAGTTTGCATCCCTTTTGGTTTTTGGCAGTTATCATAATTCACTGGCAACCTCTAGTTAATTTATTTGAAGGTCCCAAACTAACGTTTCTAATGGACTTTTGCAGTTAAAGGTGCAATAGCTGATTTTATTTAGTTCTTAAATATGTAGAATATGCTAAAAAAAATAATGGTTTAATCCATGTGTATTACATGGCTGAGAAAACCCATTTGGAAAACTGCCTTATGGTCCAGAATGCTTGTTTGTGTTTGGATGGGCCTCTGGGTAGGCACACTCCCCAAAGGCCTTTCCACCCCCTGGCAATCTCAGTCTGAAGTCGGCAAACGCCCAGCGCATACAGATCATTCTCCTATGAGCAAAAAAATTACTCTGTGCTTCGAAAAAAAGAATCACAATAAAACCAAAATCAACACTGGCAGTGCTTTTCCGTGATGGAGTCATTTATCACTGGTGAAGGGGATGAAGCTGGATGCAGAATAGCTGCTTCTATTTAAACCCGATCTGTATAAAGCTTTACACTGTTTGAATGGCTGGCTTTACATAACAAATCAAGTAGATATGTTTTTTCATCATTAAGAAAAAAGGACTCAAGCATCCTCATAAAACATTATGAGCTGTATTCTGTGTGTTTATAGTGTTAAAATGGGGGGTATGGTGGCTTAGTGGTTAGCACTATTGACTCACACCTCTGGGGTTGGGGGCTCAAAGCTCACCTCAACCCTGTGTGCATGGAGTTTGCATGCTCTCCCTGTGCTTTGGGGGTTTCCTCCAGGTACTCTGGTTTCCTCCCCAGTCCAAAGACATGCCTTGTAGGCTGACCGGCATCTCTAAATTGTCCGTACTGAGTGAAATTTTTGTGTGTGTGTGCGCGCAGTTGTGCCCTGCATTGGATTTTTACCCCATCTGGGGTGTCCCCCATATTGTGCCCCGAGTCCCCAGGATAGGCTCCAGGCTCTCTGTGACCCTGTGTAGGATAAGCGGTATAGAAGATGGATGGATAATCTTTTAGTTAATAATACTAACATGCTAATACCAAAGCTTAGAGCTCATAATAGCTGATTACAAAAGAACAGCAGCAAAGGCACTCGTGAACATCCTCATAAATCAGTATGAGCCAAATTTTGTGTTCCAACTTGACTTTCAAACATCCGATTGGTTTATCTGTGCTAATACCAGAGTTTATTACTCCCAATAGTGTGCTAACTCTAGCTGAATCAGTTCTGGGGTGGAGGTTTGTGTACATGGGATCAGAAAAATGACCATCACAATACTTAAAACTCTGACGGAGCTGGTAATAAAGATGATTGCTGATTCCAAGTATGGGTATGCAAACTTTTGTCCTCAACTGCATTGCATGGAAGCATTTCAGCTGGTAGAAGGTAAAAGAAAAAAAAAACAATTAATTGAAACTGAAATTTATAGAAAGGAGGAAAAAAGATGCTGTTTCATAATAAGGCCACACTAAAATGCAGGCTGGAAAAAAAATAGCCAAAACAACCACACACACACATTCCGCTCTCCACAAGCCATATGCTGTACCTCAGTGTGCATGGTAAAGCCCTTTAAGGTTACACTGCTGGATGAGTCCGGCACATTGTCAAACTGTGAGGAGAGAGTGAGCTGTGAGCAGAGAGAGAGAGAAAGAGAGGGAGGGAAGAATAAGTGCTTACCATTCCTCCATCAGACTGAAGGAGAGCAGTAGAGGCATGGTTAGAGCAGAGCTCAGAGCAGGGCCCCTGCAGCGCCAAGAGCACCCCATAACAGCAGGAGGAAAATAGAAAGGCATTCAGAGATGATAATGAGTATTAAAGTTTCCAGAAAGGGGAAAAGATCTAGCAGTTAATTGAACATAGATCTTGTATTGTTTATTACTTTGTCACATATCCACAAGCATTAGCAAGAGAAAATAATTGCAGACTAACACCCTCTTGTGGACATTTGGTGCATGGAAAAAGAGTGAAAAGAGAGGAAAGCGACTGGGATACACATTCATCAGCCACATTCAAAGGAAAACCTACCCGAGCTCATTCAAAAATCACCTCTTTAGCCAATGATGTGGCAACATCACAAAGGTGAAAACTGGAAAAAGACCAGGCAACATTTTTCCAGTTTTCACATGTCCTGTTTAGGTGAGCCTGTGTCCACTGTTGCCTCAGATTCCTGTTCCTGGCTGACAGGAGTATATGGTCTTCTGCTGTTATAGCCCATCCACCTCAAGGTTTGACGTTTTGTGCATGCTGAGATGCTTTTCTGTTTAACACGGTTGTAAAGAGTGATTATTTGAGTTACCATAGCTTTCTTGTCAGTTCAAATAAGAAAGGCCATTCTCCTCTGACGTCTCTCATCAACAGTTGCTTATTGGATGTTTTTTTTTCCTCACCATTCTTCGTAATCTATAGATACTGCTGTGTGTGAAAATCACAGGAGATCAGTAGTTTCTGAAATTCTCAAATCAGCCCATTTGGCACCAACAACCCTTCCACAATCAAAATCACTGAGATTATATTTTTCTCCATTCTGATGTTTGTTGTGGACATTAACTGAAGCTCTTGACCTGTATTTGCATGATTTTATGCATTGTGCTGCTGCCACATGATTGGCTGATTGGATAAGTGCAGATAAATGAGCAGGTGTACAGGTGTTCCTATTAAAGTGGCCAGTGAGTGTACAGGATTCATGATTCAAATTATTATACTAATATCAGTTTAACAGTGTGCAAACATCTGATTTGTGTAATCCATCTGATTTGAGAGGCCTCCTTATAATGCACATGTCATTAAGCACGTTTTCACAAAAACATTTCCCAGTGTTCCCAATTTTCACAGCGGATTCTTAGCTGCCTACAAGACCATTTCTGATAACATTTTTTTGCTCTGGTTCTAGATAACACTGGTTTTGCTGAGCAACTATTTAAATGGGTTTTCCCCCTTGCTTTTATTTCCTTAGAGTAATATTCATCAGATGCAGTTTTTGGCTCTTTCACTGTACATACATTCTGTATATCTACTACTACTACTCTACTTTTAAAAATAGGCATGCATCATATTTTTCCTGACTTATAAGACATATTTAACAAATTTCAATATTAATACCCACTGATAGATGAAGTGAAATAAGCAGCAAAGCTGCGAGATAGGTGAAAGTTGTCTACATGCCTATTGCCACTAGGCTGCGCTGCACGCTATGGCATTGAACATTTAAGCTAAACATTAGTTTAACTTAGACTGGAACTGTGGAACTGTACACTGTAATAAATTACTGTAAATGTTACAGTAATTTACTGGCAATTTCCGTTGCCAGTAAAGTATTGTAAAATTTACAGTAAACAACTGTAAAATATATTTACAGTACAGTACTGTAATATCTTAATGTTGTATAAAATGACACATAACCCAACAAACTTGCTCCTTTGGCTAATGCAGGATACAACTGAACTGAAGGTTACAGGTCTTGCCCAAAAATGACAGCTTGGCAGTACTGTGATTTGAAAACACAACCTTCTGAGCTTTAAAATATTGTAAAATTTACAGTAAACAACTGTAAAACATATATAAAATAACACACAACCCAGGATACAGCTGAACTGAAGTGTCTTGCTCAAGGCAGTTTGGTAGTGCTGGGATTTGAACACATAACCTTCCTACCTGCAACTCAAACTCTTAACCACTGAGCCACCACAACTACACAGTAACACAACCGCAACTAACTTGCACTGAGTCTAGCACTGAATTAACACCACTAAAAGACTGCACTGAATCAGTGCAAGCTAGTGGTGTTAGCTGTGGTAGCTCAGTGGTTATAGCTTTGAGTTGTAGATAAGGTGGTCATGTGTTCAAATCCTAGCACCATTTGAGCAAGACCCTTCACGTCAGCTGTGTCAACATACTGGGCTATATGTTTTTATTTTACACTATGTATGATATTACAGCACTTTACTGTAAATATGTTTTACAGTTGTTTACTGTAAATTTTACAATACTTTATTGGCAACCTAGTTGCCACTAAACTACTGTAAACTATCTACAGTAAATTTTTTACAGTGTATGCTTATAAAAGCTTATAAAATGAAGCGACATTTATATAAATTTGTTTACTGGCATACAGAATTTAAGAGTGCGTGTAATACTGAATGCTACAACTAAACACAGATTAAGTGGTATGTGTGTCCTCTGACCAGGTATGGGTCACTGGGGGGGTATTTGGAGCTTCTCCTCTGCAGTGGCTGTAGCGGCGCTCTCTCTCTGATGAAGGATTGTTTTTTGAGGGCTCGGCGCAGCACCAGACCCAACAACACAGCCACGAGCATCAAACCCACAAAAGCCATGAGTATGATGAACCACAGCTCTGTGTAGAACTTGTATCCTGATGCATACAAGCCAGTCTTGCCACCTGAAGTGGGCTCTGTAGCATCTGTTTGGGGGGAAACATTTTATTTTAGAGCCTCTGAGTTGACATTGTAAAATACATAAAATTGTATGACATTCAAGCAGGATGTTTTCTCAAATCAGGAAGCGATCAAAGTGGACAAGTAAAAGTGACTATTCAGGTAAAACCTAAAGGACCTGGGCTTAAACGTTTACGCTGGTTTCGAAATTTTTGTTTCTAATTAATTAGCGTCTAAATTAATGGTGAGAACTAAATGAATATTGGCAAAATAAATAGGGTAAGATTTGCATTCATAAAAAAAACCCCAACAACAACCACCCGTCTTCACTCAGGTCTACACTAAATTATTAGATTTTAATGTAGCTAATCACAGAGACTGCTGTTCATAAAAAAGTGAAGATATCAGTTCGAGAAATTTTCAATCGGTGTGGTATAGTGCATCTTGCACAGACGGCACTAACATGGGAATATCCTGGCCCAATGCTGAACATTTTTAATCATTTATTAAATTAAATGTTCAATTAAAATACAATTATTCAATATGATTATTTTTGAACATTTTTAAAAGATGGAAAGGGGATATACAGGCTAAAGTCTAAAGTTTGCCAGGTCCACTTGTGATTTTTTTTAATCAAGTTATACTGAGAGCAAAACCAATAAACTAAAACTAATTTATTATATGAATTTAAATAAAATTATTTGTAAATGCAGTAACATTCAGCACTATTTGACTCAACCATTGTTTAGCCTGTTGTCTTGTGCTGAACCTCATTTTCCATCTTTGTTCCGCAGAAAACCCAAAGGTTTGTAGCTAACAGAATGGAGATGGAGCATTGTTTACCATTCCCATGATACAGAAAGAGTAGGAGGACACAGGATCAGCATAAACCTACCTACACCAGTAGCGGTGTTGTACTTGATTACAGGGGAACTGGCACTGCCACTGTCTGTTGTACAGGTTACCTGAAAGGCAAATGCTAGAAAAAGAGGTTGGTGTGGGGGTTAGAGAGAGAGAGAGAGTGAGAAAGAAAATATCAATGTAATGTAACTGAAGACACCAGCAACTCATCAGCATGTGAATTCACATCTAAATTCACGACCTAAACCCTGAGAGTGACATTATGCACCACACTTAACTATGCATATGTGTACACACTGTAGCTGCTATGCTATGTTATAGACAAATAGAATATTATAAAGCTATGATTCTCTTCAAATCAAATTTTGCGCTCAATGCTAGGTTGTTAGAATAGACTTTCTATAACCTGGCCCCACACTCCAGCCCAACTGGTGGCAGTAATGTGCTTGATTGGTCGCTTGCCAAATTCTGGTAAACGTTAAAGAAAAAGTAGAATTTCTGCAGAGCCGCATGGAGTACAATACAGCCATGCTTTTTTAGCCTTTGTTCAAAATCATTGCTGCTGTCATCAATTGTTCAGTCTTACTGACGTCACATCATGCTATACAGCCCCCACTGTTTGTGAGTACTGCATTGTTCAGAGACATAGTGTTAAGTTCTGAGGATGTGCACAACTAACATGCTGAACAGCTGCAAGATCACTGGGCTGCCATCTTGTGTACACATAGTCAAAGTCAAGTATAGATTCCTTGCCCCTGCTGCCAGTGGCTTGCTCATTAGGGACATAGATCTAGACACAAGTGAAATTAATTAATACTTTTATCTGAGGTCCGAGGAATGTAGACGAAGCTGTGGAAGCCACTGTAAAGGCGCAGGCTACTTTCGGTCAGGGCGTAGTCCCTCAGAGGTCCATTCAGAGAGAAAGACCCACTCCAGTCTACAAACACCATGGTCAGGTTGCTCTGCACTACAAATGGCTCCTTATACTGTGGGGCTACAACACAACATGCACCAACAATGTCAGCTGGCTAAATAACTTTAGGCTAAATAGTCCTGACAAGACTTTGTACGGATGAGAGAGACTGAGAGAGAGAAAGAGAGAGCATACCTTCTTTTAGTGTAGTGATGGAGACCCAATCAGATGCTGTGCTCCCCATGTTGTTATAAGAGACCACACAGACCTCATAGGTGGTGTAGGGGAGGAGGGCAGTGACATTGAGACTCAGCCCCTTTCCAAAGAACCTGGTCTCCACTGGCCCTACAGAACAAGGCATTGGCACTGGTTGCAGCGTTTGGGGACAAGCTGTCCGTACTAGAAGCTCACAGCTATAACAGGAGGAAAAAAAGCCAGAATGATGAACAAATGTACATGGACATCTACTAAACAGGCACCTAGTAAATGTTTTGTAATAGTAACCAAAAGTTTATTCGTTCAAAGTACCTCTCGATGATGCCATTGGGTTGCAGGGGCTCATCCCACTCGAGCAGAGCTGATCGGGAAGTGAGAGTAATGGTTTGTGGTGGAGGTTGCTGAGATGGGGCTGAGGCCTGAGTGCGGAGTTCACTCACAGGGCCACGACTGCAACACAAGAAGCAGGTACAAGCCTCCACCCTGACAGAGTAGGTGGTGAAGGGCATAAGGTCATGCAATGTCTGCTGCCGTGCTGTCCCCTCTGACAGCTATACAGAAAGAAAGAAGAGTTTTGTTGGCTGTTGGGATGAATGGATGGATAAATAAAAAAATGAATGAATGAATAAATTGGGGGCTGGATGGATGGATGGATGAATGAATGCATGGATGGATGGAGGGTTGTTGGTTCAATGGATGGGTGAAAGGATGGATAGTTGGTGATTTGTTTGGTTGAATGGTTGGTTGGTTTGATGAATAGTTGGTGTGTTGGTTGGCTGGTGGATAGATCAATGGTTGGATGATTGGTTTATCGTTTGTTTTTTGGGCTGGATGGTTGTTTGGATGGATAGATAGATGGATGGTTGGCTGTTGGATTTGATGGTTAGTGGTTTGGTTGGATGGTTAGTTGGTGTTTTTGGTGGTTGGATGGAAGGTGAACGGATGGATGGATGGTTATATGGATAGGTGGTTGTTTGGTTGGATGGGGGAATGGATAGATGATTGCTTGGTTGATTTGATAGATGGATGGTTGGTGGGTTGGTTGGATGGATGGGTGAAGGGATGGCTGGTAGGTGCTTTCTTTGGTTGGATGGATTTTTGCTTGGTGGGTGGGTTGGTTGGTTGGATGGATGGATGGATGGAGGGATTGATGGATAAACACTTATTGACCAGATTTTCCACATCCAGATGTTTTCACAATGAACCATTTCACACATCCAGATATCACAGCAGTTGCAAGTATCTTAGCAAAGAACAATGACTGTGTGTCTCACTGCATTATTCTAATACTGGAACGACAGGTTGAATAACACAGTGAAGATTTTGCAAGAATGGTTGTAATGCTGTGTAGTGAATGCAGAGTGTACCAGCAGGTGCGAGTCCTTTTTCTGGTGGAACACCCTGTAAATGGAGACGATGCCGTTGGGCTTAGCAGGAGGACTGATATCCACTACAGCAGAGGTGGCATGGATGTGCAAAAATGTGGGAGGGCTCACGCCCTCGGGAGGAGCTGGCCCAGTCCGACCCATAGTCCAGGGGCTTCCTGTCCGACCTGCAGAGTTCACAGCCCACACCTGGAATAACAGTGACCCTTTAACAATATGCTCTCAAGAATACCTTACCAAAGAAGTCCAACTCTGTCTGTACAGACAATATTTCACTCATGACGTTTAAATTCAGTAAGTAAAGTTAATAATAGTGAATAGTGTTTAATCTTTACAGCAGCATTAGTTTGCAATAAAGAATATCCCACCATTACTTAAACCATTCCACTTCTTTGATGTTTGTGCAATTACTATGGAAATTCATTTGGAAGTTTCTCTATGGGAAGCCTGTTTACTTTAAACTCTAAACTAAAAGTAATATATTTTTAGTTGGATTTGACAGACTGGTTTTCATAGAAGTAAAAAAAATCTCAAGCTGACTTTAAAAATCAAAAAGAGAGGTTGAAGGGGACATGGGGGCTTAAAAAGGTAGTACTAGAGGGTCAGTGAACCTGACTCTGACATTGGTCCAGTAAGACAGTACAGAGGCATGACATTTCTTTCCTCTCCCTCTGAGCCATCCGCCTGCTACTCACAGGAACTTCCGGCTCTCTCGTCTAAACCTCCCGTCCCAAAACTGCCAGCATCCATTACATAGCTTCTTTCTGAGAAATCTACATGGAAATTGCATTTCACCTTCATTAAGGGGCACGTGAACACACGGATAGGTAACGTAATCTTATTTTGGCGATGAGCCGTTGGTGTAATTAGAGAGGAGGAACAGCGAAAGGTCAGCCGGGGTCTCCATTTGCATGAGTAAGTAATTTGTAGATTGTCAGTTGGAATCGAGGCGACAGATGGATGTTCTGGCAGATAGGGTTAAATTAGCCTCAATAATAGGCAATTAGACTGTGATCAATCAGAATGATAGATCTAAATGGCAATATGTAGGGACTGCATGCTGCACTGCGTTCTTGTCTGGAGAGTGATGTTGACATGGGTCAACGTGTGTGAGAGGTATAGGAGTGTGCTCTGCCGGTAGTGCTCATGGTCACAGAAAGGCCATCCTGTCACCCTAGAGAACGAAAAGGTCAACATGACACGACCTAGAGTTAGACATGTAGATGTCTTTTCAGACATCATAAACATTAATAATATGTCTGTAGTTAACCAAAAGAGATCACACATTAGTATATAAATTAATAACAGTCAAAAAGTGCATGGGGGAAAAATTTGGAGCTTAAAGGTAGCCTTCCACAGTGTGACTAGGACATCCTCACGTCCTTGTATGTGGAGTAGACCTTTTTATTGCAGCACCAGCACTTGCATACTGAGCTGTTATTACAGTAATTAGGAGAAAATAAAAATATGTCATGTGTGAGCTCTAATGGATTTGGGTTTAAGCAGTGAGGTGAGAGTCTGCCCAGCGACAGGTTCTGAGAGAGCTCCACCACGCCCCACTCATCACTTACCAGGCCAAAAAGCGACCACTTCCAACAGAAGAGCTAATTAAGGTTCGGCATAAAAGTGTCAATAAAATATGTAGCTGCTGTTCGTGGAACAGGTTTGGTTCTGCTAAGAAAGTTGAACTGAAGCAAAACCTCAGCAAAATGAAACAAGGCGTGCGTGAGTGTTATGATATTTTCGATAAAGACATCAATCACGGGAGAACTTACGAGTCTCTGTGATCTCTTTAAAACATGAAACCTCATAATGCACTGAAATTACAAACAGGCTGGTGTTAAAGTGCACAGGTTAAAACACAGAGAGGTTCCTTTCACACACACTCAGCACAGTTAGCATTCTCTCCAGGGAGAGCAAATTGGTATTAAAAGGTCTTTCCGATGCTTGTACTTATAAGAGACGACGATGGCTAATTCGATGGCTTCGATTGTAATCAGCAGCGCAATGCCAGGCCAGAGATTAATAGCCCTGTCACCTGTCTGTTGTTGCTCAGCCCCTGTCATAAATTACCGCTCATAAATAAGATGGAACAATCAGGCAGAGTCTATCAATTTAGCCCACGACCAGCCCATGCCTCTCACACCTGACAATCAAATGCTAATGTTATTTTGCTCTAAAGGCTAGCCTGTCAATTAAGAAAGATCTTTTAAGGGGGAGCAATGCTATGAATATTGGTGCTACATTAAATACCTGTCATTAAACTAAAGGCAGATAGTACGGCTGAAACGGGCCAGAAACCTCATTAACTTCCACAAGTGGTGTATCTGTACACGGTCTAAATTAAAAATGGGGTAGAACCACATGAACAAAATGTTTCTTTACACTGTTACTAAGACAAGGCTTGAAAGACAGACGTGCCATAATTTGGGCAAGTTTGCTCAATAAGTAGACAAAGCATGTGTGTGTCATCCACCATTCACAAAAATATAACTAATTTCATTTTGCTAGCACAGTAAGATTTCTTTGGAAGTTTGTTTTATAATGAATCGAGTTTGGCGAAACAAAAAGAAAAGAGACACTACAAAAATAAATGTCACCTGGTACTCATAGGCCGTGTAGGGCAGCAGCTTGTGGTCATGATAGGAGGTTGAGATGTTGCGGTAGAGAAGTGTAGATCGGCTTCCTGTTTCTTCACCCAGCCTCCGATAGAGCTCATAGTGCAGAAGTTTGCCATTTGCTTGGGTTGGGGGAGACCAGGAGAGCAGGAAAATGTTCTGCATGCCTTCCGAGTCAGTCTGCAGCTCCAGCAGGGGAGCATTCTGTCCAGCAGGGGGCACCTCCTGAGTCTGAATCGAGGACCAGTCGCTTGCAGCACATCCGAGCAAAGTGCAGGCCTCCACTCGCACTTCATACCTGAGTAAGAGTCGCATACAGACACACAAGCTCAGCATTTTCCTGTCACAGTATAATATATATACATCAGAGATGACTTCGATTTAAATATGGTTTAATTTGCTGTATGGAATCGGATACTGTTCTAAAATGATCTTTTTAATTTTATTTGTAGCTCTGTGAGGATAACTACATCTACTCGTGTTTTGAAAACACTATCTGCAATATCAAAATGATCCAGACCTCTAAGATATGTTTTATTAGTTGTAAATGAATCGTCTTGGAATAGAGACAGCAGTGGCAGCAGGATTCAAGGAGAAAGGAGAAAAGAGGAAATGAGAGAAGGAGAATAGAGGGAAGGTCATCTGACAGGGGTGGCGATGGTGAAATGATAATGCTGATGAGCTATTATTTCACCCCTCTGAGCTTATCTGTATTTCACTTCAACATGAGTGGATAGACATGGCTTCCCAACCATCCTTCATTTGACTGCTTCTCTGCCTTTCGACTGTCTTCGTGTAAGCTGGGGTGAAGGGAACATAAGTACAAGCCTCAATATTTACTCTTTTGCTCTTAGATCTTTCTCTCAGTATCTCACTCCTCTTTTATTCTCCTCTGACACTGTTAATTAGTTGTATCTATATGTCCCTATTGTGACTCTCACAGTAGATCTGTTTGGAAAAGCAACACAACAGTGTTACAGTAGAATGAGAAAACCAAAGTGAATAAAATATCATCTACTTTGTAATATTAGTACATGGGACAACAAGTAACAATTTCCTTTTTTTGCTGATTTTTTAACATTAAAACACTTTGGAAATTTAGGTATCTTGGATGCAAAACTAGGTTTAAGGCATTGTATCTTCACCTATGAAATTATCCCTGACAGCTATCAGATCTGCTGTGTACTGAATGCTAATTATTTTATACAGAGTAAATCGTTTAACAAAAATATACTACTTAGCATCAAGTCATTCACCAATACCAAGTCAGTGACATTTAAATGCAAACTGCAATACTTAATTAATAGTAATTGTAATACTGTTTCCCTTAAAAAGGGAAAATATGTTATATGAATTTGGGGCGTTGTGTTCATGCAGAAAATATGGGGATGTTTAAAGCAACAGCTTTAGAATGTTAAAACTTTAATATCTTGAGTCTATGAGTGTCTTTAAGTTTTATGTATTTCCAGACTGCAGATAATGTAAAGTTTTAGACTTTTTTTTACTTTAACCAACATAAAACCCATCGAAATGCACCTTGCTGAATATTTTATCCTGTGCAAAGATAAAATATTCAGCAAGGTGCATTTCATTGGGCTTATATTAAATCTTGGCTGAAAGTTTGCTCTAACTGCTACCTGTGGTAGGGCTTCAGAGCAGTGAGAGAAAAACTGCGGCTCTGAAAGGCGCTGTGATGCGGTGCAAAGATCACCCTCTTCACGTTGGGCTCGGTTGGGTCACGTGTGTAAAGCGAGTAGCTGATGATGACCCCGTTTGCTCGCACCGGCGGGTCCCACTGCACCAGCACACTTAGAGGCCCAAGGGCCTGCAGTTGTGGAGGGGCGACTCCTGATGGAACTGAAGGCTGTGTGCGAGCCACTGCTGCGAGGCTAGTGGCTGTGCCCTGGCTGTTATTAGCCGTGACTGTGTAGCTGTACTCAATGCTGGGCAGCAACATAAAGTCATGGTAGCGTGTATCCATGCCCGTGTAGATGAGGTGACCGTCACGCCGGAGTTCGTAACCTGTGATAACCCCGTTGGGGTGATCAGGCTCCTTCCATGACACCTCCATTGACTCAGGGCCTGTGACCTTCAGATTTGGGGCTGGCAGGCTAGTAGGGGGGGCCTCTTTGGTTAGAGTAGAGGTGGGCAGACTGGCTGTGCAGCCTCCATTAGTGCAGGATGTTAGGATAAGGGTATATGGAGTATGTGGCTGTAAATTAGTCACCTGGATGCTCAGCTTTTTCCCATGGTAAACCTCCTTCTTGTTGATCTGGAGGATATACTCCACAGTCTCCCCATTCTGGATGGATGGTACGGTCCATGATGCATTCAGGGAGTGGGAAGTAACATTGGACACGATGGGTGGCTCTACTATTGCTGGGGCTGCCTCCAGTGTTCTAACTGTAGTTGACTGGCTGGTAACGCAGCCTGCTATTGTGCATGCGATAACTGCATAGCTGTAGTTAGTGTAAGCAGTCAAATCCTCATCGGTGTAGTTTAACACGGACGGGTCAAAGCTGAAATGAAAGCCAGTGTCATCTCTCTGAATCCTGTAACTCACAAGGACACCATTTGCCTCGAATGGTGGTGTCCAATTTACAAAAAGCTCATTAGGGCGCCCCTCTAGATGGCTGACAGTTGGGGCAGCCAGTCCACTTGGAGGAGCTTGCATCGTTTGAACAGTCAACCATGGGCTATCAGTTGACCCTGCCGTGTTTGAAACCCGCACCTGGAATTTATACCTGCTCCATGGCTTCAGGCCAGAGACATTGCAAGAGAAGCTATGAGCCTTGACATCCCTTTCTATATAGACAACCTTGGCTTGTACTGTGTCATCCTCATCACTCTTGACTGCCACTACTTGGTAATGCAGGATTCTCCCATTGGCTTGTCCAGGTGGGACCCAGTGGAGCTCCACACTGTTGGTGCCAATGTGGTGGGCACTAGGGGGCAGCTGGGAAGAGGGAGGGGCCTCCTCGGTGGTGATAGGCTGTGGGAGAGTCCTGGTGCAGCCTGCTTCAGTGCAAGCCTCTAAAACCAAGGAGTATGTGCTGTAGGGTTCCAAGCGGCGGAATAGGAACTGGCGTGAAAGACCACTGAACTCCAGGTTATCATCACTGTAGACGTTATAAGTCTGGAGGGAAGACACAACATTTGCTACATTTCTCATGTGTAAAGAACACTATACTACAAAGCCATGCTGAAAGTGAGAGTACCTTGATGACTCCATTAGGCGAGGCAGGTTCAGGCCAGTGCAGCAGCAGTGCACGTCCATGCTCTCTCTTTTCCACACTGAAGTTGGCCAGACCACTGGGGGAAGCTTGTAGAGTCCGAACTGTAGCCCAAGGGCTGCAGACACTACCTGCTCTGTTCACAGCCTCCACACACGCACTGTAGGTGGTGTATGGTTCTAAGCCAAATACATGGGCCTGGTGCACATCTCCCTGAACCAGGACAAACACACATGAATATTTTTGTGTGAAAATATTCAGTGAAAAGAATTCAAATTCATCAAAACAGCAAATGCAAAAGTATCATTCTACTTGTAATAAAACTAAAAGCCTTACCCATCAAATTTAATTTAAACTAATAATAAAATTTAAAGAAATATCCATTAAACTGAAAGACTGCTCTTAGATAACAAACTGTGAAAAATGCTGGTCTGCACGGCATCAGCAGAAGGTCTGGTGCCAACAATCAAGCAGCCCCTGCTAGCTTTTACACCCGCCTATCATGATACCAGGAGGCGGTGGGCCATTTAAAAGGTACCTTTTTAACGTGGTGAAATATGGAACGTGTTTGGGCTATAAACCCGGCAAACATATGCACACTGTCAATAGCAACAGCTGCTTCATTCCACTTTATTTCGGCACTGAGACTTATATCTGGCCCCTAGATGGCAATGCTATCAAACACTTTTCCAAACATGGATGCTGAGATATTAACGAGCACATGCGCTCGCTGAACCAAGACACTCAAGGCAGCCATTAAAAAGCGACTAAGACGATTGATTTTGGTTATAGATTTTCAAATAAATGTTAACAGCACAGATTCCTAAAATGGGAAGTGTTTACGTTTTGATTAACAGAATTGGAATGCCTTTAATACTATGCAAAATAGCCATTAAATAATATGATGATCCAAATACACTGCTCTGTAAAGGTTGCTACCGGTGCTGCATAAGTTAAACACAACACTCTTGTCCTTTAATCTTGTGTTAAGATGTTGAATTTTGAATAACGTACCGAGCAACCTGTAAGGCATGTTCCTGAAAGGCAAACTCCCTCAGATCTCTTCATGACAAAAGCGCTAATCCCACTTTAGCTGATTCAAAGGGAAATCAGTGTAATTGAGTCAGAGAAAGAGAGAGAGTTTCCTGTTTTATACATTACAGAGCTGCAATTAGGCACTGTACAGGCTTTCAGTCATTGGTACAGAGAGGAAAAAAGTCTTTTTCACATTTTTTTCTCCTTTTTCCCTTTCAACTCGACACAGGTCTCTCTTGTCTCGTCTGCGGCCTGCATGCGAGTTATTTCCTGTGACAGCGCTGGGGGTCGCCTGGGCCCAGGGATGATTTTAATTAAGAATAACCATGTGTATTTGTCACAACAATTATGCTAATTAGCCAAAAGCAGAGATTCCTGACCCTTCAAAGGTGTGGGTCTGCCTCATCTGCATATAGTAAGACAAGCCTGTCCCTTCCTGCTGCTGCTGACTTCAGCCTGAACTAGCTTTCATTAGGACGTAGCGAATTTAAAAAGCATCAATGGCATTTATTAAAATCTAAAAAACACTACTTTTCCTGCATTTCACAATGTTTACTTAGTGTTCATTGAGCAGTGAGTGGACATTCCTGTTGATATCAGCATCTGTGAAGCTAATGGAATGTCACTGGTTTTGCTCATATTAAAACTAGAGTGTTAGCACACTGATATATTGAAAGGCTGACAAAATGATTCAAGTGGACACTTGTCAATAAACTATAGTATGCGGTAATACTGTGAAGGTTGCAAAATGCACTTTTTTTGACTGGTATCAAAAAGATATGCCACCTTTATAGTTGACAATATAATTCAATTTCACAGTTGTGACAGGTTTACACAATTTTATTTCACATGTTCTATTCATCATGACCTGATTTCTTACCATGATCCATAAAGTAGCCATAATTTAAAGTTGTAAAGTTGTTAAGAAAAACAACCAAAAATACCAAAATAGGTGCTGATTAAACAGGAGGTTTTCTTTGCTCATATCATATTCTACACACATTCCTTCTAATAAGACACCACTCTAAGAGAACAGAAATCAGTACTACAAAAAGACCCAAAGATACTTTCAACCTCCCCTGATTGACCAGACCTCCTCTTCTAACTACAGTCCAGCCATTCAAGCCTCTTAATCCTGAGTGCAGCCATAACACAAGTATTAAAGAAAGAACTGTGCAGATATCCACGGACATGCTCGTCATTGAAAAGTGTGTGGCCTCTTGTGCAGGGGTAATAATGAAACAGCAGACTTTACTAGAAGGGTCTCAGTGTATGAGATCCTTGTATTGGATTGGTGATTTGCTGTTTTGAATGGGAGACCCTGGTTAAAAAAAAGCTCCAATCAGCTTGAGAGCTCTCAAATCACTGGACAGTTCTTCAGTCTGAACCAGTGTCTGATGAAGGCTGCCATCACCGATGAAGGGCATGACTGCTTTCAAGTGTAGACACAGTTACACTATGTGTGCACATTGTCAATTGAAGACCATTGTGAATGTATTGTGCATAAAACTTGAAATGCAGGAAAAAAGCAGGTTTGAGGACAGCGTTTAGAAACTTGACTACAAAGGTGGTATCTGTGGTCAAGTATAATACTAAACACTAAGCACTGCTTCAAAGATAGATCTGTTTGTTTGCATTTAGCTTCAACAACCACACTGCTTGTCACCTTATTCAGACAAAACATAGACGAACCCCAGATAAAACAAATTCACATCTATAAAGAAGACGTATGTTGTCAACGTCTATTGTACCACAACAGCTGTCTTTGTTTAATAAAGCAGTGGGTCTCACTCCAACCCATAAAGCAAAGTGTTTTTGAACAGGGGCCTTTACAGCATTCATCCTATTAGTTAATGAGCAGCCATGTTTGCGTAGCCCCGAACTAGCTGCTCAGAATTCCACTCAGATCGTCCTGCTCTCCAAGTGCACATCTCGCCGCCTACAAAAAAAAAGACATGGTCCAGCGCTTGCTCATCTTGTCTATACACTCTTTGCTCTCTTCTTAATGATACACTAACAGATTGTAAACATGCTGTTGCCGTTTCAACAAACCCCCCCTCTTCTTTTTTTTCTGTGCATTTTTTAAACAATGTCCTTCATGTTAGAGTGGTTACAGGCAGCAGAAGGACATCATTAGAGCCATGGTTAAACTGCAATTTACACCATTAGGAAGGCAGGAGCAATTTTTATTGCCTAGTAAATTTCAGCTCTGAAATATTTGGACCATATGGCTCAATTTGTGTAATAACCTTAATTTCTTGCACCCTTCAGGTCCTCCTGCCTCTCCGACAGAGTTGGGCTTCTGTGCGCAAAAAAGGCAAAGTGTCTGCGGTGCACCGGTGAGATTAATAAGGTGTCACGTCCTGTTTGGGTGAAGGCGTTGGAACAGCGGCCAGATGGTATCGCGGCAAATGACTGTCAGGGGTCCTGATCTAATCAATAGGATGTATTAATACATCTCCCATCGCTGGGAACCTCGTGGGGCTGCAGCGCAACATCTGGATAGAATAAGGGAGGGGAGGTGGGAGAGTGAGTGAGGGGAGGAAGATGGAGTGAGAGAGAGAAGGAGGGAGTACAGAGAAAAATGAAGACAGTGTAGAGAGGCAGGTAAAAAGTAACAGAGCAAAAGAAGGAAACTATACACTAAGAACAGGAAGTATTAAAGTAAAGTGGTTACGGAGAATGGAGAGAAGTGTAAGAGAGGGAAAAGGATCGTTGATGAGGGTGTGTCAGGGATAAAAAGGCAAGAAATATGAAAGAGGAGTTTTGACACTGGATAAGCCACACTCTCTCTCTCTCTTGTGTAGCTTTGATAAGTGTTTGGTAATGAGGGGCGTCTGCACACATGGCGAGGGAGGCAGGTTTTTGGCGGCTAGGACCGCCTGCGCTCCGTAGCCTCATTCAGTCCTGCCGCTGTGACGTGCCCATTAATCAGCCTCTCTGGCACTGGCTACAGCACACAGCACAGCCAGGGATCAATAGCAGCCCCCCACCCCATCTCTAACTTCAACACGCACACACACAAAAGCAGAGAGTGAGGTATTGGATAGGCCTGCGCAGACTGGAGAATGCCACGCGTCTCCTCCTGATGCTCTGGTGCCACCGAACATTACGAAGAGGCATTATGGAACATTACACCATCTGCTCTGCGCCCTGCCTGCTCAAGACCATTCTGTGTCTGTGTGAGGAGAATCTTCTCAAAAACCCATAAAATACAAAGTAAAATAAAATAAACAAAGACGCACAGCTGATTAGATTCGTCCTTTCAGGCTTCAAATCCGTCACAGCACAAGTAATGGACAAGAAGGATTGAGTAACACATCAGTTTTCTCCCAGAATGCTTGTTCCACTCAATCGTTAAAAAAAAAAAAAAAAAAAAAAAAAAAAACTCTTCATGTTAACTCCATGAGAGGATCAACCTGTAGCCATGCAACAGTTGGTTACAGCAAAATCAATACGACACCCTTCTGCAGGCCAAGTATTGACACAGCAGGCTGGACAGCTGATCTAGCACAAAGCTTGTGTCCAAAAAAGATCCAGCTGGATCAATGGATTATAAATGTAGCCCTGAGAAACTGTGCTAATAACCACACTCCAATTTCCCGGTATGGCAGGTGGCACGTGAGCAAGAGGCGGCTTCAAGAGAGAAGCATGGAAAAGCTGTTAGCTCAGAAAACATTTAATGCTTGAAAAATACATCAGCAATAAAAATTTTAAACTGCTGAAATATAAGCTTATAGCCGAAAATTAGTTAATGTAAACTTTTTTGGTGTCTTTCCCATCACTAATGTTTAATCATCTGAATGCTTTTCATCTTAACACCTTAACATTGTGACTATTTGTTACTCAGTGCATTTCATTAGAATGGGCACTGAAAAGATATATTTAGTGAGCTAAGTATGTACATAATTTTGCAAATCAAATAGGCATCAAATTTGGAGCGCTAAAATGAAAATAATGAAAACTGCACAAATGTAAGTTATGTAAAGCAAACAGCAGCAGCCTGACCTTTTAATCTTCCATTACAAACGAACACTATGAATATTCAATTCCATATCCAGCAGACACTGAAACAATAAAAACAAGCCTGAGTTTGATTCAAGGACAGCTCATTCGAAAGTTTAAGAAAATGTTAAGAAAACAGTGCCATGTGATCTCATTTCTTATCGCTCCAAGTTATGCTGAAAAAATGCGAACAAAAAAAAACCACTACAAAAAAAACACAAGATGATAAATCAGCAGCACCCATTATCAGGTCAGGGTCATAACTCAAGAGGGCTAAGGACAGCGGAGAAAATTAATTATGAGCTGATTAACAGCAAACTACCTGATGTCACACATTTGCCCACCACTCAAACGAATGCCGACTTCTGGAGGTCAAGAAGAACCGGAAAGGGCTGCCAAGAGAATAGCAACTGCAACGGTAAATTATTCCCATAGAAGGAGAGAGGGGCACTGATAAAAGGCTTAGCCCAGATGACGTTCATTAATTGCTACCCAAATAATTAATTTCTGTATCGAGCAGGCATTTCTCTGAAGCCCGGTGGGGGAAGTGGAGATTCTCAGTGGGATGTGGATTCTTTCCCCTCATTACGGTGTTATGAGTCTCAAGCCAAACTTGGTTTGTACAGAAAGCTTCATTCGCTCCAATGAGACTCGCTGCTTGTGCAGTAGTGATGGAGCAGATGGATTGTCATGAAGCGTCATTGATTACCTTGGCTAGCTTGATAGGTGCGAGCCATCATTAGGTTAAGTTTAAGTAAGACTACCTATGCAAGAGGTTAATGATATATGCATGGCATCATGTTTTATTTGATTTGGACTAACTGTGACTTTAACATGCAGACTTTAACACACAGTCTTTCTGTCTAACAGAATGACAAATATCTCATGAAAGACGTTTTTCATTTTAGTGATTATTTCATATAAGATACTACAAGATGGTGATTATTAAAGGGAGAGGTGGAAGATAATGGGGCATAGACATAAAGACACGGACGAAGCAGATGTGAGAACTTAGCTGGATTTGTACGAACTCATCGCACACATACACACAGCACACAGAGTGAATAATCTCCTCAAAACAAACCGATATGTGTTGCCTTTGCTGCCTGGAGATGGGAGGGAAAAGTCACTGATAAATGATTGTGACCAAAGTTTAATTCAAATGAATCAGTTTAAATGGCACCATTTACATTCGATATAATTTATTACCAACAAAGAAAGGTCAGCAGTAAAAGCTAGTTCCGTTGCAGTGCTAAGAGCATACAAAAGAGTGCATACGATCTCCCTCTTTTCTCTTACAAAAACATATATACAACATTTAAACAAATACTTAATTTGTCACTCTCATTTCAGAGAAGTTCTTCCTTCACAGAAAGCGGTTTATGGGGTCACTAACCAGATGCATTACAAGGGCTTAGTCAGGATGTGATTAAACCTACAAAGGTGGAGTTCGAATTCCAGCATGGTTAAAAACTAATTATGAAATTTACTTTTATAAATGAGCATCGGCCATACAGTAATTACACAGCTTAACAGCGACAGCGTTTATGGCCACCTTAAAAATGCTCAATTTACTTTGCTCCCCATGAACCTTATTGCATTTAATAAAAGATTACTAAAGGCCTATCCAACCTCTGCCATGCAAAGAAAAATACAAAAATAAAATTGCCAAGAATTAGACGAATGCATAAAAGAATGAAATTTTATGGAAATCCATTCAATTATTTTTAAATGATTAATAAACATTATGAAACCTTTGAAAAAATACACAAGAAATTAACAGTAGCAAACTAATTGCAGTATATTAAATCTACGTAAATAATGAATGCTTGTTTATTAACTTTTCCACAAAAAGTGCAACAAAATATGAAATAAATGCCACTGAACAGAATAAAAAATTACTCTTTCATCCTGAATCATCCAAAGAGGAGAAAAGTAGCAAGACACTGCAGTCTATAATAACATTTTTATGCAATATTAAAGACCTTTATTTAAAAACTTGCACTCGCTCCCAAGTCTTTCTGAGGCATAAAGGTCAAGTTTACATCCAGACTTTTGGTATTAATGTCCAACAGCAATACCAAGGCCCAGATTTAAATCCAATTTGTTCCTGAAATCACTAAATTCGAATAAAAAAATGAAAAATTCAAATAATGTGAGTCCGCATCTCTACTGATGTGTATAGTAAATAAAAGTAAATATTCTGAAATGTACATCTATTCTTTAAATCAGATTTTGAATGATTTCATATTAATTATATTTAAAATAGTCTTGTACTGAAATAGTGGCATAAGTTCTATAATGCCTTGCTCATCTCTATTTTGTTCTCTTGCGTTCTGGGTTGCTTTTGTATCTTGAGCCATAATATTCAACAGACAAATCTTTAAGAAATGTGGAAGAACATTAAGTTAACAGATACCCTGATGAGGAAGAGGACCTACCCGCACTGTGAGGGCTGTAATGCTGCTGGAGTTGAGTGTGGGATCTCTGGGCTGTTGCTTGTATAACACTTTGTACTTGGAGATGAAACCATTAGGATTACTGGGCTGTGTCCAGTTCAGGAGGATGGAGTAAGCACCAGTGGGCCATACTGTGGGTATATCCATATCCTCCGGCTCAGCCTCGAGAGTAAGGACGGAGCTCCAGGAGCTGGAGGCGGAGCCCTGAGAGTTGTGGGCAGTGACTCTGTACTCATACTCAGTGAATGGCTTGAGGAAGTCTGAAGCATCAATAAACTCCAGAGGACCCTCAGACCAGATAAAGACCAGGAGTTCCTCCAGGGTTCCTCTCAGCCGTCTGCAGGATAAAGGAAGGTGAAATCATATTTACAAACCATGCACAGGAATGCATATGTGAGCTTAAATAAATCCTTATCTTCTTCAGATCTGAAAACTGAAAGAAGCCTAGTTCTAGATATTTTACTCATTTTATGCTTGAAATTGTCTTGTTTTATTGACAGATAATTTTGCTTGTTTCAGGAATCTGTTTATAGAAATAAGTAAAATTACCTGCCATTACCTGTATGCACTTAATTAGAAACATTAATCTTTCCTTTATTTAAAATATCAGTTTTTGCAGTGTTATTGCTGAATTTGCATTTTTTTTGTTTTCTTTTGTTGTTTATTGTCTAATTTATCGATTAGATAACTTGTGAAATACAGATACATGTCCCTATGTTCACCCAGAAACCATGAGATATACAGACGTTTGCACTGTTGCACAATGTCACATGGCCAAAGGTGGAGTCTTAAAAGACAAAATAGCAGAACGTATTTTATTTCTTTTCTTAGAAATCTGGCATCAACAGCATAAAGGTAAAAAAAATTTGTACTAAAAATATCACAGTATAACAATCACAGTCATACCTCAGTCACACCTCAGTCACTCTCTAGTCTGCAATGTCACATTATCTGAACAAGGAAAACTGTTATTCTTTTAAAAATTCACAAACAAGCTCTTAAATGTTCTGTTAACAATAACCCCCATTGAAACACTGCTATATACTACTATAAGAAAATAATAGATCAATTCAAATGGCAATTCACGTCCAATTCAAGAAGCTGCCACTTCACAGAGAGAATCAGAGGAAATGAGAATAGGGCACAGAGAGGATACGGATGGTAGAGAGGCAGATGAAGGAGGAGAAAGGCAGGGTGCTGTGCTCCACACAGGGCAAACCTCGTTAATTCAGCTACATTAAAGCCAATGCCTCCATGCTGCTGCGGAAAATGACATACAGGCTCCTTTAATGTGGCCCCTGCTGGCCCCACTCGGCCCTCCGCTCCCTAATCCGACCCACCACATTCAAATAAAGAAAAACAGTGAGGAGCAGGGGGCAGAAAAGCCACACACTGTGCCTCTAAACTGCAGCATGCTAGGGGAACACAGGCCTGACACACACATGCACACATGTGCACACATACACACACACACAAAGATAATAAATAACTATCCTGCTAAAACTCTCCACTTTCACTTGATTTGTAACTCACATGTGTGAAGGGCAAACATCAGATTGATAAGGGACAAGACAAAGTCAACACTGGATAAATAGAATAGATCCGTATTTGATGTAATGTTGATCTCTGGTATTACCTTAAACGGGTACCACAACATGGCAAGTCGTTTTAAGCCAACAGTGGATTCTCCTGCTCCTCCGCAAGCGGGTGTATTGCATTCTTCCCCGTTTATCCGAGCCCAAATCGCGGCTCAAAACAAATCCGGCCTCATGTGTTCTAAGCGCTTGCACCTCTGCGGGTATGCTAATGATATTTCTTCAGGACTTATGCCGGCTTAGGCTGGTGTGACCTCGCGTATGGATGACATTGGTCAACATGCCATGCTGCCCTTGACGAAAGCTCTTGCAATAGCATACACCCGTGGGAAGAGGAGAGGAGAGGAGAGGAGGATAGAGAAAAGGTTTAAGAGTGACCTGCAAACTATGAGAAGGGAAAGTCTGAATTCAGTGATAGCTCCTCTTTGTAAAGAGACATCTTTATTAGGGATGTTGGAGTGTGTAAGGTGTTTTCATGTGTATGTAAAACACGTACAGTTGTATAATACTGCGAGTGAAATCCATATAAATTTATGTCGAATTTTTCAACCCACTTTCACAGTTTTAAGCATCGCAATATTTGCTTATGCAGATTTTCAAAGCAGCCAGCATATGTGAAACTATAGCTAGAATGCAAGTGCTGAATTATTGTTTTAGCGAAAACATTACAATATTTAAAATTGAGATGGACGCACAAATGAACAGATGAGGGGACAGACACACGAATGGACCAATCGCAAAAATCCTAGATAGCCAGTAAATATATTTGAGTTCCTGAACATGTAACAGCTCTGTATTACAAACAAGAAGGAATCTATTAAAGAAAAAAAACTATTTTAGACATTAGACCTTGCTGTGACCTTGACCTTGTTTGGATCAGTTCCACAATCTACATATGTTAATCTGCTGGTTACAATGACAAGTCCATATGAATCCTATAAACATTTAACCACTCATTCTTGGGATATTGTGCTAACAAGTATCTCAGACAGATGGACTTACAGACGGACAGATGGATGGACAACCCAAAATCCCGAAAACATAATGCCTCCACCACCTAGTGGTGGAAATGAATATTTGATGTGGTGAAGTTTTTTGTTAGGAGACATTAAGGTAAGTATTATGGAAGGAGTCCCGAGCATAGTCACAGTGCTTTGTAATAGTCTTCTGGAGAGAGATATTAATACTTTATGGCTTCTTGGAAAAATGATAAGCTGCTTTTTTGTCTCATTAACTTTAAGAGAGAGAATACAGGAGAGGTTGGTGAGGGAATGACCGTTTCTAATGTAAGTGATAACAGGAACTAACTTCCATAACTTAAATTGTAAATATAAAGAGTTAAAAAGTGCAATATGTCATTCATTAATGAATTAAACACTGTAATCATTAACAAATCGCTGTAGTATAGCAGAATGATGCACTTCAGCTTGTGCTGTAATATAAAAGTAATCTATTTCAGGTAACCATATCAGGCCGTATGAATTATTTTTGCATAACACTTATATTTCTTACATATTCCAGGGATGTGCTGCACATGGACAGAATTTTCCATATTATCTCTTACACAATGTCAGGGAAAGAACTTAAAGTGTGCTTGATTGTGCTTTTACAGTATGAGCAAGCTCTGTATTTGCACGTGTGTGTCAGAGAGAGAGAGAGAGAGAGAGAGAGACAGCATAATTACAGAGTTAGCAGGTCCCTCATGTCCTCCGTTCTCCCTGAACAGAGAAGAGTGAGAAGTGGCCTCTGAGGCCGATGTGATTGTGCCATGTCAATGTAAGCTTCCTTCCTCTCGCAGCGTTGCGGCATCCTGTTTCATATCACTCTTTCTAGCACCGCTGGAATAATCAGAGTCAGCGGGGCCGTGTCAGCTTCCATTTACAGCCCATCACAAATGCTGCAGCAATCGCACTCTCTCTGACTGTGCCTCGCTGATGGAGCTTTGATATCCGTATATAAGCGCTTTGCATATAGTGCTTTTCTCTTCCACTCTCAGCTGGAGTAGATGTTGACAAGTGTGACCAAGTGGATTTGCCCTGTTCACCTCAAGGTCATGACATAATTACTGTTTATCATGTTCCATCACTACACTGTTATACCCTCATCCCAGCCTTAAGCCTTCGGAGCTCACTTCTTATTTTTAAGTAAAGCATTCCTGGACAATTTTTTTTCTGTCAATCAAACAGTCTATGCAAATGCAACTAAACGTCATAGTCAACAAGTGAATCATAATTTGAATAAAATCACTATGTACACCACCATGCAGTTATATACAGTACAAAGTTTTACATGCCCCATCATTTCAGGGTGGAAAAAATATATATTTTCCAATTTGGCTAGACAGTAAAAAAAAAAAAAAATGTGGGCGTTTCCTGCAACCTGACAAACAGTTCAAAATTCAAAGATGACACTAATGTGGAGGTGAATATTACTGCTCAGAAAATTGCTCAAAGGATGCTAAAGACATAGGAAGGAATTGTAAAGGCAAAGGGTTGGCAAGAAGTACAAAAAAATCTAAGGAGTGGCAGTTCCGTTTGATGAGAGAGGTTAGAGGAGAATGGCCAGACTGGTCTGAGCTGACAGGAAGTCTACAGTAACTCACATAACCACTCTTTACAACCGTGGTGAGCAGAAAAGCATCTCAGAATACAAAACACATTGAACCATGAGGCAGATGGGCTACAACAATAGAAGACCACATTGCATTCCACTCATCAGCCAAGACCAAGATGTGTATATATTTAATGCTAAATGAGTGATCTGTACTTATATAAATTAAAAAAGCTTATGGACAGATCTAAGCTTACAGACCTGCTGCTTTGGCAATACGTTTGATAGCAGGTTGTCAAGATGTGTGTGTGTGTGTGTGTGTGTTGGTACCTGTACAGGAAGTATGCGGTGATCAATCCATTGGGCTTGTGTGGAGGACTCCAGTGTACTTCAATAACTGCTGCTCCTGCTGCAATTAGCTCAGGGGGATCCAGAGCCTTAGGTACTGCTTCAGATGTCTGGACAGAGATGCCTTCCCCTACACCACAACCATCTACAATACGGTTGTACATGCACATTGTTTTTGCATCACAAATGAACACTAGACATTCCACGATGTTCATGAACAAAAGCCAGAAAACCCAAATACAAACACATGGGTTAAAAGAGATTCTCAGTGTTTAAATGTTTAAACACAGACATAGTCATTGATTAAGTCTTAATCAAAAGCCTGAACTCTATAGCACTTGATCAGTTATTAATTATACAGAATAAATAACAGAACAGTACCTGCTTGGCAGGCTTGAACTCTAATATCGTAGGTGGTGTATGGGTCCAGACCATCAAGCAGCAGGAACTGGTGAGGACCAGCTGACCGGGACAGGGGTCGCTCTGTACCGGCATTCAGCAAGACACTGTAGTCCAGGGGGAGACTTGTGTTATACACACCTAAGGACACAAGACAAAAGGATTGTTAAGCAAGATCAATCATCAGGCAATGACGATTAGTTACATCATTTTCTCTTCCACTGTATGTCTAATAATCTATTGCACGACAGATTGAAGCCAATCACTTTCTTATTTGTAACCATAAAACAGTCAAATTCTTGGTAGAAAGTGCTTTGTTTGTTCGGTGTATGTTACATAATAAGTGGATTTGCATGTGAGTTTTAATTTTAAAAAAAAAAAAACTATTTTGTCTTAATCTTGTCATTTTCCCACCCACTAGTTAGCACCTAGTTAGCACCTCCCTTATCCCAGCCCTCCCACCCAGAGGGCATCCAATTATGTTCTCTTTGACTCCTGGCCATGAACAGGATTTAATCTTGTGATCCAGATGACAGGGTGAACACTTTTCTGCCCAAATTCGAATTGTTTCTATAAGCAATAAATTGCCCACTATGAGCTGATTCAAGTCTAGTCGAATTTTGTGGCCCAACAAACCTCTATGCAGAGGTTTATCTCATTTAGAAGGGTGTTTCTAAACCTAAACAAAAAGACTACTCACTTTATTTATAATTTTTTTTTTTTTTAAAGAACTGAAAATCAAAAGTATAATTTTTGTCAGAGAATTTTTAGTGGTCAAAATTTCAATGTATGCCTAGTTTTTATTGGAATATAAAAATAGATACTGGAAGCTAAAATACTATTTCTTAGGTAATGCCTCCCTTGGGAAAAGGAAAGTGAAGCTTGCAAGTACAGAGATTTTTGCTAAGTAAATGTATTGCTTGTAAACCAGCAAATCTCTGTGTGCAAAGTTGATTTTTCCTAACTGGCTGATTTCCTTCTCTCTTTCACACACACACACACACACACACACACACAAACACACCCCTTCTGAAAATCTGCCATGACACATTTGAAGACAGATCCAGGGCCCTGGTGTTGGAGCTTTGTTAATATTCCCATCACTGGTGCCTTTCATAATTTACAGCAACTAGAGGCTGATAGGTTATTCAACATTTATGAGGCCTGCAATGTATTCCGAGCGGCCTGATTATCTTTACAAATGAAAAAGTTAAATTATTCAACTTCCTTCATTGCCACCTCCCTTAGCAGATGTAGTCTTTTGCCCGAGACACAAACCCCGCTCAAATTAGACAGTGCTTTGATCAGCGCTCCCCTGCCAGGGAAGTTCAATCGCACAGGTCCTTAAGTTCTATTATTTACAACTAATCACAGACTTTGGAGTTTTCCCCCACTTTCAAAACGAATGAGAGTCTAATAAGAAATAATGGCACGAAGGAAAGGAAAAGGAATGTGCTATCAGATCCGATACGTCAAATGCAGGTGCGCCTTGCAAATCCACGGCCGATTTGGTATTTGGACTTAACCAACCGTGAGAGATTGTAGTTTAAAGCCATAGATTTTTTTGCCTCTCAGAATGTAAAGTCGATAAACGGTCCAGGCTATGTAAATGTTTTCAGTGGCCACAGGGGCTAGTTAAAGGCTTTTAAGGTGTAATTGAGGCTTCTGAACAGGTTCCTCTCATACGAAAGAGGTCTAATGAGACAATAATAACAAAAGATGGACCATCTGCGGCAGACAATCAAGGCTGCTTGAAGGTAGCATGCATGAATATATATACTCACACACAAACACACTTGCATGCATGAACAGCTTCCCAGAAACATACCCGCTCCCTTTCTCTTCCTGACACACACCCACTCACATACACACACGCACGCTCAGCAGGTGGACAGTGTAATAGGTGTGAGTGTGCAGGGTTTGAATGGGAATGAGATTGTGCTGGGCCCTGCTCAAGCACAATCCGAGGACGAAGCGAGAGAGAACTCAGGAAGAAGGGGGGCAGTTGTTTGTTTGTTCGCACACTTGTTTGTTTGTGTTCATGCTCTCTGGGTGGGAGAACGCTCAGTCTTGGCAGCCCCACAATGCTCAACGGGACCCTGCAGATGGGCCCACCGTTGCCTGCGAATGCAAACACACGCTGATTGATCAGCGGAGGCCAGTGGGTTGCAGAATGCCACTGCAAAGATTAGAGGAATCACTGAGGGCCGTCACAAGGACAGAACATTTCACATTAGAGATTTAGCTCAAAGTAAAATCTCAGAAATCTACCACAGACAGTCATTGTGTCAAAGAGAGAGAGAGAGGTTTAATTAACAGGAGAGTTGCTGCTGTTACTACTTATATTTATACTTATACAATAGATAGTTCCAGTCCACTAATTTGATTGGTCGAATGGTGTTCCAAGAGTGCCTATATTACTTATAACCACACTGGGACATTTCACTGTGTGTATATTAAGTAAAATTCCACTTCCTAGTTCAAAACTGTTACTACAGTAATGTTAGTGACATCATCAGTGGACATGGCAAACAATACTTTTCAGGAATATAATTTTTGCCTTAAAATATGAAAGCTTTTCATATGAAATATGAAAAGGAAGAAGGGACGCCAATTTTTTGTACATTTAACGGGAATGTACAAATCAATGTGAGCTAGCTGGCTGACATGCTACAAAGTGAGGTTGGCTTCTGCGGAATCTGTTTCTGCTTTTGTGTCCAAAACTTCACTTACTCGATATTAACCTCCTGTTTGTAGAACATTTGATATTGCTTAATTATATAGTAAGAGATTATACTTCACAAGTGTACACTAAGGTATTAATAAAGTTAAATGTCTGCTACAGTCTTGTTTAGGTTTGCACCAATCCAACGTCTTTTCATTTTTTGCTAATTCCCACCCACTAGCCAGCTCTCCTCTATCATACGACAGATACCAACCATTGAGGGTGAAGGCTAACACACGATTCCTCCGAAACACATGCAGCCAGCCAACATCACCTACTCGAACTGCTTTAACAGTTTAACACACTGAGAAGAAAGTGCTATCTGCCCTCTTCCTCATACATGAACTCACGGTCGCTTTGATTAACAGAGCCAGGACCCTTACCAACATTTCTTTATCAATAGTGCTGTTAACATTTTTTGATAAAGTGTATCTAAGACTAGCTGAGAAATGGGCTGTAACCCAGGGAGAAAAAAAACAAACAGACAATAAAAGCCTTAAATGTACACTCTTAAAAAAAAAAGCTCCATTTGGCATCCTGAAAGGTTCTTTCTGTTGTCTTTCTGGAGAAATGTCTAATTGTTTCTCTGTGGAACCTTTTTCAGAAAAGATTTCAAGTAGAACCCATTTTGGGAATCCAAAACTGTTTTAATGCTCTTTTATACACAGTTTTATACACGCTTTAGGATGCCAGGCCATTCAGAGAACTCTTGAGCAACCCTATGTAGAATCAACTAAATAACAATTGGATGACTAAAAAACTAAAAAAAAAAAAAAAATCAAAGCTAAAGGCATTAGCCATAAACTGCAGCACGAACTTTAAACAGCCCCTCAGTAAATCATGCTAATGTTAGGAAATCCGCCACTTGAGTTTGAATGTCGAGCTAATTGATTCTCTGCTACGTCCAGCCGACGACTGCCTCGCATAACAATCCTCACCACGCTCCTCGTAAATTTTCTTCTGCTCACGCAGACACTCTCTCTGGCCGAAGCGTGGATAAATCACCGCTGAATGACTGCTAAATAGAGAAGGTGCATCGCACATTAGGATGAAAACATTACCTGGGAGTGACCACGCGACAAAGACAGAGCGCGGGCCCAAGACGCTGACGTTATATGGAGCAGGGATTTTCTCCGGGGAGGACACGGGGGTCTGGATGATGTACTGGCTGCTCACACTGCTACCAGCATCAGTACTGGCCTCCAGCTCATAAACATATCTGCAGAAACACAATCATGAAGGAAACATAAACGTCAACTATGGCTTTGGCTGGATGGCGTGAATGCAAAATCTTCAGCAAAAAACAACTTAATGCCAAAAACTTGTGCATGTATTTCTAATGTAGTATCTGCCAGGTAACCTTCTGGTGTGCTTTAGTCTCCAGTTCACCACACACACACACACACACACACACACACACTCTAGCCTGCATGGAGCCAAATCAGTAATCAATCCCAACAAGAAAATCACATCTCTGCAAAACAATCTATTTGTTCCTAAAAAAAAATTATTCAATATTAATGCCCTGTTTTCATAGAATATCATTATATTTATATATATTAAGAAATTAAATCCAAAAACAGTGCTTTACACACAATGCATGAGGGTGTGAATTCTTTAAATCATTCACAGGAACAACACTCCTCCTCTGTGAAATACTTTCTTAAATAAAGTATAAAATTATTTACAATGGTGACATGCATGAATATATATATATTTTTTGTACATTTTTTTATTAGTATGCCCAAAATACTTCAAATACTTTAATGGAAGGCTTGCTGTTAATTTCCCTTTACCAGCAGAGCTTAAAGCTCCCCAGTGGATCGATAAAGGGTGATGCCATTAAACAGATGACAGTGTTAATGCAATGCTGATCAGTGCCTCCACAGTGATCTTTCGGAGGCCTGATAGATACTCCACACACATGCATATGAATGGCGTGCGCGCGCGTGCGTTAATGCTCGGCGTAGGTTATAAAACGCTAAGAGGAAAGCTCTTTCAACACGTACATGACTTCACAAGATAGATTTAGCTTTTTAACAGCGAGACGTGTCAGTGCAGAGGTCTGCACTGGCAATGGACGTGGGTCATGTTGAACATTCGAGGCTTTTAATTTGCCATAAACTCCATACACAGCCATTAATACCTCCACATTAACTATTGTTCCAGCACTATCCCTTTAAAATAAGCCCATCAGAAATCATATACTGCTCTCATCATTGCCAATAAAGTGCATTAGCACTGCAGATTTGCCACTGAACACGTTTTATATGCATTCACGCTGAGCCAGCATGAGATGTCTTGTTAGAGACTGTAAATGTGTAGTAGGACTTAAGTGGTACAAACATGTTGTGATGTACACACATATTCATTCTCAGCAAGCATGAGATCTCTTGGAATAATATGTAGAATATGTCTACGGGGTGTCTGTGTATTCGACTTAAGTGGCACAGGCACACTATGTTTTATATCCAGGCCCTGATAGGAATAAAAAGACACTAGTATATGTGCGCATGGATGTAAGATATAATTGGCAAATGCACTGAGCTGCATCAAAGGAAGCGGGGTGTTCCTATCAGGTTTGCTCAGATCTTTCAGGGGGGAGCTTAATATTTCACTCATCAGCCAGACTTTCTACTGTGCTGAGGTATGTGACAGCTAATCAACACTGTCATAAATAATCGATGAGCGCGGCCCACCGGTTAGCTGCTTCCCGCGTCTCCCTATAGCCTCGGCGGATAATGAAGCGAGCGCTCGCCATTGTGCCGTTGCTCACTGAGCGAAATTGGACAAAGGGAAAAGAAAAGGGTCGAGGAGCGGAGAGGGGAATGCCTTTTGGCAGGTCATCTGGAATTACGGCAAATTAAACGTCATGCCTCAATGCGACCCTCTTTGAAGCGACCATATAAACAAAGACGGAAAAGGATGGGGGGTTGACATGGTGACCTATACAAACCATCCAATCAGAGCTCACTGATGGCTTTGACATGTCAAATATGTGCTGTCAACATGGAATGACAGGATTAAAAAAAAAGAGAGAAAAAAAAATCAGGAAAACACTAGTGAAGCTCTGAATGACAACTTGGGCATTACCTCATCTCTCTCTATAGATAACATAATGAAAACAAACAGATTTATATTGTATCTTAAGCTGCTTATTGGACACAGCCCATCTTTTCAAATATTTACTCACTATATTGCATAAACAACACAATCCTAATGCATACAGTCAGTGTGTGTGTGTGTGTGTGTGTGTGTGTGTGTGTTTTTACACAGATGAAAAATCAAGACATTCTAAAATGACTACATTTTTGTGCCTTTGAACGTTCAAATTTTCCTAACACACAGATGAGAAGATTTAAATGTGAATTATTAATAGCAATTATAAACTAATATACTTTGTAAAAAATTGAGTAATTTGTGGATTTTCAACATGGATTTTTATTTTCTCATGTTCGTAATTTACTCAGAGTAAAACATTTGTCTTGACCTATCCACAAAAATAACAATAAAAAAAAAAAAAAAAAAAAGCACATGCATCATACACTATATCATCTATATCCAAAAGTGGTCAAATTTAAGGAAAAAATAATAAGTTAGAAAAGAACTGATATGAAAAAGTTTTATTTTCATACGAGCCATCATGTTCAATTTCAACTTTCTTTTTTATTTAATTTAAGTGGCCAGGATTACTGTAAAGCAGCTTTGTGACAATGTTCATTGTTATATAAATAAAATGGAATTAAATTTATTAAAAATAAATAAATAAATGTAAAAAAAAATATATTTTAATTATTAATTTTTAAATTAACAATTTAAAATATTAAATTTAATTAATTTTAATTATGGTAACAAAAGGTATCATTAAAATCTCTTATTTTAACCCATTACTATTTCATCCTATTTCAATTGTGTAAATGTGGAATAAAGCTTTGCTTGTAATATACAACTCTGGACTGATCAACACCTTCAAACCTGACACAGCTGATTATTAGCGTACATTTCCTGATCGCTTTCTGAAAACTTTTTAACGATTTGGTATTAGAGTGGCTCTCCGTTTGTGAGGAGGAGATTCTTAAAGAGGATTAAAAACGGGGGATTAGGAGCCACTGATAATCAGCTGCTAATATTGTGTTAAAGATGGTTGTTAGTTGTGACAGGACCTGGTGTTAGGCTGCAGGTCGGTGTCTGTGTGCTTGCTCTCATGTGGGCCGCTGGCGTACACACTCTCTCCATCACGCAGAAGCCGGTAGTGTGTGAGAAGGCCGTTGGGTCGGGACGGCTGACTCCAGTAGAGCTCTACAGCCGTGCTGTTCACCACGACGTGCCTCGGTATGGCCCAGATGCCTACGCGTTAAACAAAAGCAGTACTGTTTACACGTTAGCTCTTTCAAATGAAATGGAGGAATACATTAAAATGTGTACATTAAAAATCAAAAAGTGTAAATACAAAAAAGAAAATGCAGTGGTAGTTAATAAAAGATATCTTTCATGCTGGACAGAGAAGTGTGTGTGTGTGTGTGTGTGTGTGGGTGTGTGTGTGTAAGTGCACTAACCTTCCGGTGCATCTTGCAGCGTGCGGCCCATAGATGGCTTACTTGCTCTGCAGCCGGCCACCGTGCAGGCCATGAGCACGAAGCTGTAGTTGGTGTAAGGCTGCAGTCCTGCAAACACAGCATAGATACACTCAGCTAAGCGCTATCACTATACACACACACACACACACACACCAAACTCTGACTAAGAGAACTGTTTTTTTCTCTTATTTCAAGCTACATTAGACACTATGAACTGATAATAATAACAGATTATAATTAAATGACTCTGTTATTGACAGGTTTGTAAAAGTTATATATATATATATATATATATATATATATATATATATATATATATATATTATATAATTGTGGAACATACTGTAAATACATATTAGACAGTGATAGTGTATTTTGTAACAGACATCACACTGCTCTTCAAATGTTATAATCCAGACAAACAATTTTGCAATTTTCAAATATTAATTTGAGCAAAAAAATTTTTTTTTGCTCTTTCAGAAAACAAAACCAAAACCAAAAATGTCTTGCTCAAGATGAACTATTTGCATTGAGTTGTTGCAGTTGCAGCTCGCGGCTGCAGAAGTGTACGCTTGTGCGCTGCTGGTTAGTATGCCATCCACCTTCCTTCATTTAACCCAAACACAGATCAATGTTTTCAGAACGCTGAATCGTGTTTGGGTTAAGTAAAGAAATCTGTCGAGCATACTAAATACGAAGGGACAACCGTTGAACACTGCCTTTAAAGCTTGGCTTCACCAAGCTGTGTATGTGTGTGTGTGTGTGTGTGTGTGTGTGTGTGTGTGTGTGTGTGTGCTCTGGCATGGCAAATAACCTCATCACAACATTATTTGCCGTGATACTGAATCATTATCAGGCTACATATTGGATCCCGTTGGAAGGATATATTTATTTTGGTATTTACTGATATTTAGACACAAGCAGTTCTGGTGCTGTAGAACTTAACTACTGCAGTTTCAACTCAATATATACAGAAATATCTTATACAATCCCTGATCTCTAGCAGCAACCTCTTTTACTAGACCTACTTCATTTACTAGATCATTGTCTCATGTCATCATAATGAGAAAACATTCAAACTATGATCATTGTAGCATGATTATTATCTTGTACTTAAATATCTTGGTTCTACAGTTTTCAGGCTAACTCAAGGGGGCACTCTAAGTCTGATTAAGACATGCAACAACAATAAAACTGAAAAAAAAGACAATAAAAAAACCAAAAGAGAGTCGGTACAATCATTTTAGCGCTCACCTCTTCATGCATCCCATTTGTAGCGCGAGGCTAACGCAAAGTGAAACAATGCCATAACTGTCATCCAAATTGTTCTGTACAGTGCAATGAGGAAGTGCGGGGTAATAAATGACATAAAATGGTTGTTTATTGACAAGCTGCCATTTACTGTTTGCATTAGAGAATATGAGAAGATGATGGCCGCTCGTCCCTTCTCGCTAAAGGTACCAAGCTGAAGGAGAAAGATCTGGAAAGCTTCCCTCACTGCAGTGGTTCCGTCTCTAAATAATTAAGCGCTGACTTCCTGTGTACAATTACTTTTTGTTATTAATTCCCAACCCCTGTCTGGAGGGTATTATGGAGTGATTTGTGGGTTCCACATGACGGTGGAGATGACCTGCGATGCCTTTTACAGCTTCCTCAGCTTCCTCCTCATCCCTCCGTTCCTCCCCCACTCTCTGCTCAGGCGTAATTTAGAGAAGGTTGAGGTTCCTCTCCTCTTCGCTCCTCTCATGTGTCACAACATGGCCACTCAGATGTGTGTTCTGTGACAGAGAAATATTAGCTCCAAACGGGAGTCAGACAGGCCCGTTCACAAGCTCCGAGCACGAGAAACCAATGACTTTGAATGTTCATGTTATGTCTGCGTGGGGGACAAGCCATTAGAGCTTGTATCACATTAAATCATCGAGCTGTTTAGCTGTGTCATTTGAAAAGAATACGGAGAGAAATTACTGCCTGTGTGTGACTGGCAGTTTCAAAATGATCATCCACCAAAAAAGTAGTTCTTGAGAAAAAAAAATTGGATAAAAATCACCCCAAATAATGATGTCACTTCAAACACAAAATAGCTGCCATTAGTGTAAATGCATACAGAAAATTATGCACAGATTTTTGGATATCTTTGAGTGGCATAATAATAATAATAATAATAATAATAATAATAATAATAATAATTATATTATTATATAATTTTAAGATAATGAGTCAAAGTTTTGATCAGCAATAACCTTTTTTTAATTAAATTTTTTATCTATTTTTTAGTTATAATTTATATATTTAGTGGCATGTAAATGACATTTTTAACATAAACTGATAAAACCCTATCAACAAGGTCTGAGTATAATATTAATTTATATTATATTATTAATATTAATAATTCATTTACAGATGCCCAATCACATACATGGATGGCAGCATCTTTTATATACTTGAGAACATTATTACATGTACAAGCTAATGAAGAGTCACCGATATTTTAGATTCATTGGGGATTTCAGAGTGAATTCAGAACAGTTCATTTGTGCATCTTCGAAGTAAAAAGCATGTAAATGTTTCCTGGGTTAGAGTGTAAGAGTCGGGAAAAGTCTTGAAGTCATGATCATTCTCACTCTCCCTTTCTCTCATCTTTAGGCAGATAATTTGGTAATTAAGTCTAAACAAAAGGGCATTGTTGTGCAGCGGCACTTTCCCTGGAATCATGGCGCTTCGTCTGAAGATGCTGTGAGTGCCTGAGTCAAGGTTAACTTATTCCAACACTGAGGTCAATTACTACGAGCACATTTTGTTTGCAAATGTGCTATGGTATCATTCTCACTCTCTTTCACCCTCCTTCTCTCTCTCTCACACTCACAGACACACACACCCACACACACACACACACACACACACACAGAGCTCTCTTCATTCTGCTGTGTTAAATCCATTCAAAGTCCAATCTTGAGACTTCCTCAGTGTTAAACATTTTAAGGAATTCATCGTTCTACCATTGGCGATGGCTTTTCTTTTATTTTGGTGCGACAAAGCAGTTTAACACAAGTGGTTCTTTCCTTTATTCAGTTATTGTTCTTCGGGAGGGTCTTGAGCACAGAGGCTGCGAAGTATAAATGAGCGTGTGTGTGTGTGTGTGTGTGTGTGTGTGTATGAGAGAGAGGTAGAGAGAGAGAGAGAGAGTGAGAGGGAGGGGCTCTAATAACCCAAGCATGGCACACATTTGGGATGCAGAAGTCTCTGGACTCCTTTT